>NC_052320.1:17798629-17916129 GCF_016432855.1 Salvelinus namaycush
AATTCATAAACATTTCATGGGCTCAACCTTGACACACACGGTGGGGTGGCGGTGGGTAGGGGGGCTGGTGGGGGGTGTCCCCTGCCTCCGCGGCCCCCATGCTGGGTGTTTGATATGTTGAGTGGTGGGTGTGAGCGTGGAGCCCCACCAGCCCGGCTCTGTTCAGCTGGAGAACTGCTCACTATGCCGCCATGCCGCTGTCGTCTCACTACAGTGCCTCCGCTGCCACCGCTGCACTTTATCAGTCCCCCGTCTCGCACAGCTGTTTCACATTCGCACACTGTGTGTCAATGTACGTGTGTGAGTGTGTGTGAGTGTGTGTGTGTGTGTGTGTGTGTGTGTGTGTGTGTGTGTGTGTGTGTGTGTGTGTGTGTGTGTGTGTGTGTGTGTGTGTGTGTGTGTGTGTGTGTGTGTGTGTGTGTTTATGTATGTATACATGTGGATGTATGTGTGCACAGGTGCAGGTGTGTGTGTGTGTGTGTATGAGCCTGGGTAATGTATTATTCAAGCGGGGAGGCGTTCATCTCAGTTTGACACATTCAATCATTTGGAGACGTGGTGTGCTTAACGGCTTAATGGAGTCGCTTCAGTGTGAATCTCCTCTTCTCTGGCTGATAAACACATGGTGCCTTGCCGGCTCACCATGTTCTTCCCTCCGCAGGATTAGGCCTTTTAGGAAACATGGCTACCCAGTGTGTTGATAAATAGTTTCTTGACTGTAGATGACATGTTTAAAATATGTAATTTGCTTCTCACTAAACAGCAGGTCAAACTTTTAATGTGTGTGTGTTGCCAGCGGTAGTGTAATCAGCAAAGTGCCACCTCAGCACCTGCTCTTTAATGATTAATACCATATTGATGGTCTCAATTCATTTCCTATTACGCCACAGAAGGCTCCGCTCGCTCTCTCTCTGTCACGGCTCTCCGTTTGTTTTGGGAAGCTTCTCAATGGCAGCTGCTGGCGGCAGATAGTATGGCTCCTCTCGCGCTGCCTCCCCATGCGTGCACACACACACTCTCTCTCTCCTACAGACGCCATGCACGTCTAGTATCTTACGGAAACACAGAACGTTACGCAATTACGTGCTAGTTTGCTGTCTTTAGACACATTCACACAGTGAATTGCATTGCAGTTTGTATGTAGCTTTGAAAGACTTCTTTATCAGACCACATGGCTCGATCAAACCATACCTAGCTAACACAGTAATGAAATGATCTCTCTATCTATACAGTCTGATGGGTTCTGTATGATAGACTGAAGGTCAGAACAGAGCCTGTATATAATCCTTAGTGTACTGCTGCTCCCATGACTTTGGACGGGTTAAAGAAGACACCTCATGTGTGATGTCCTTTTGCATTTGAACTTGGTGAGATTGATGTGATTCTGGTGTTTTCACCCTCCCATAATCCCCCTCCCCTGCTGTGTGGCTGCATACATACATTCCTAATACATACATATTCTTGTCTCTGTGGATTGTACTGATGATCACTGGGATTGTCTCTTTTTGAGCTCCCTCTCTCTTTCTCTCTCTTCTTCTTCTCTCTCTCTGTGAACTCATTCTCTCTCAACTACCTCCCTCCCACCTGTGATGCTGGTCCCTGTATCATGCCCTTGCTTTGCCTCCTCATCAGTGTCTGACTATCATCCAACTTGCAGTCAACACTGCCCCTGCAGATCCCCTCAGGAAGTGCCTGTGTGTGTGTGTGTGTGTGTGTGTGTGTGTGTGTGTGTGTGTGTGTGTGTGTGTGTGTGTGTGTGTGTGTGTGTGTGTGTGTGTGTGTGTGTGTGTGTGTGTGTGTGTGTGTGTGTGTGTGTGGGCGCGTGGGCGTGTTTTGGGCGTGTTTTGATGGCCTTTTCCTCCATCTGGTTCTTCTCATCATGACCTTTCCTCTCCATCTCTTCTTACTCACAACTCCCTTATCGTTGGACATCCTCCTACAAATCTATTCTCCGCCTCCCACCTCTCTCTCTCTCACTCACATACACACACACACACATTCTCTATCTGTTTTCATTTTTTATCATGCAGACTTAAATCACACTGCTGGTTGCTAGGAAACCATTTGAGCATTCCTTCCCAGAAGGTTGATGTGTGGATGTCAGATTACCCGTTTGTTTGAATGTGAACTCTGTGTATGCATGCGTGTGTGTGTGCACATGAGTGTGTGTGTGTGCGTGTTTGTGTGCTTGTGTGTGTACTTTTGAACATGTGTGTGCATGGGGGGGGGCTGATGTGTGTGTCTCCAGAGAGAGGTCTGGCTAAGCTGAGATCTGGGGCTGCTCCTGTACCCAGCAAAACATCAACCAGGGACTGACAGAACCACAACACAGCACACAGGCTGAAGGGAGGAGTGTGTGGTGATGCTGTTTTTGTTTTGTTGTTGCTATTTTTCTACTGGTAACTGTTCACGTTGATCACCAGCGTTATCACTGTGACTGCTGCTGCTGCTGTTGTTTGGTACATAGCTGTGTGTGTTAGCAGAGAACAAAGGCAGATTTATCAGCAAGGTTGTCCTGCAATGTTGGACACACATCAGTCCTCTGTGTGACGTCCTGTTTAGAAATGCACCAGCGCACCTCTCTCCCCTGCCTGCTCATGTGAAGTGCTGGCTAGCTCGCAGACCTGGACACGGACACATAAAGAGAAGCCCTGGACACAGGGACATAAAGAGAAGACCTGGACACAGACACATAAAGAGCAGACCTGGACACAGACACATAAAGAGAAGACCTGGACACAGGGACATAAAGAGAAGACCTGGACACAGGGACATAAAGAGAAGACCTGGACACAGGGACATAAAGAGCAGACCTGGACACAGACACATACAGAGAAGACCTGGACACAGGGGCATAGAGAGAAGACCTGGACACAGGGACATGAAGAGAAGACCTGGACACAGGGACATGAAGAGAAGACCTGGACACAGGGACATGAAGAGAAGACCTGGACACAGACACATAAAGAGAAGACCTGGACACAGGGACATAAAGAGAAGACCTGGACACAGGGACATAAAGAGAAGATCTGGACACAGGGACATAAAGAGCAGACCTGGAGACAGACACATAAAGAGCAGACCTGGACACAGACACATAAAGAGAAGACCTGGACACAGACACATAAAGAGCAGACCTGGACACAGACACATAAAGAGCAGACCTGGACACAGGGACATAAAGAGAAGACCTGGACACAGGGACATAAAGAGAAGACCTGGACACAGACACATAAAGAGCAGACCTGGACACAGACACATAAAGAGAAGACCTGGACACAGGGACATAAAGAGAAGACCTGGACACAGGGACATAAAGAGAAGATCTGGACACAGGGACATAAAGAGCAGACCTGGAGACAGACACATAAAGAGCAGACCTGGACACAGACACATAAAGAGAAGACCTGGACACAGACACATAAAGAGCAGACCTGGACACAGACACATAAAGAGCAGACCTGGACACAGGGACATAAAGAGAAGACCTGGACACAGGGACATAAAGAGAAGACCTGGACACAGACACATAAAGAGCAGACCTGGACACAGACACATAAAGAGAAGACCTGGACACAGGGACATAAAGAGAAGACCTGGACACAGGGACATAAAGAGAAGACCTGGACACAGGGACATAAAGAGCAGACCTGGACACAGACACATAAAGAGAAGACCTGGACACAGGCACATAAAGAGACGACCTGGACACAGGCACATAAACAGAAGACCTGGACACAGGGACATAAAGAGAAGACCTGGACAAAGACACATAAAGAGCAGACCTGGACACAGACACATAAAGAGAAGACCTGGACACAGACACATAAAGAGAAGACCTGGACACAGGGACATAAAGAGCAGACCTGGACACAGACACATAAAGAGAAGACCTGGACACAGGCACATAAAGAGACGACCTGGACACAGGCACATAAACAGAAGACCTGGACACAGGGACATGAAGAGAAGACCTGGACACAGACACATGAAGAGAAGACCTGGACACAGGGACATAAAGAGAAGACCTGGACACAGGGACATAAAGAGAAGACCTGGACACAGGGACATAAAGAGAAGACATGGACACACGGACATAAAGAGAAGACCTGGACACAGACACATAAAGAGCAGACCTGGACACAGGGACATAAAGAGAAGACCTGGACACAGGGACATAAAGAGAAGACCTGGACACAGGGACATAAAGAGAAGACCTGGACACAGACACATAAAGAGAAGACCTGGACACAGACACATAAAGAGAAGACCTGGACACAGGGACATAAAGAGCAGACATGGACACACGGCCATAAAGAGAAGACCTGGACACAGACACATAAAGAGCAGACCTGGACACAGGGACATAAAGAGCAGACCTCGACACAGACACATAAAGAGCAGACCTGGACACAGGCACATAAAGAGAAGACCTGGACACAGGGACATAAAGAGAAGACCTGGACACAGGGACATAAAGAGCAGACATGGACACACGGACATAAAGAGAAGACCTGGACACAGACACATAAAGAGCAGACCTGGACACAGGGACATAAAGAGAAGACCTGGACACAGGGACATAAAGAGAAGACCTGGACACAGACACATAAAGAGAAGACCTGGACACAGACACATAAAGAGAAGACCTGGACACAGACACATAAAGAGAAGACCTGGACACAGGGACATAAAGAGCAGACATGGACACACGGCCATAAAGAGAAGACCTGGACACAGACACATAAAGAGCAGACCTGGACACAGGGACATAAAGAGCAGACCTCGACACAGACACATAAAGAGCAGACCTGGACACAGGCACATAAAGAGAAGACCTGGACACAGGGACATAAAGAGAAGACCTGGACACAGGGACATAAAGAGCAGACATGGACACACGGACATAAAGAGAAGACCTGGACACAGACACATAAAGAGCAGACCTGGACACAGGGACATAAAGAGAAGACCTGGACACAGGGACATAAAGAGAAGACCTGGACACAGGGATAACAATGGACACACAAATCAAACAGAGAGCAGGAATAAAAATTGGAGCGAAATTGATAGAGGGAGAGAGAGAAAAAGAGTGATAGCGATGGGATAGTCCTATTTTCCTCCTCAGTAGGAGTTGATCGTTGTGTACCTATTAGTGTGTGTATGTGTGTGTGTGTGTGTGTGTGTGTGTGTGTGTGTGTGTGTGTGTGTGTGTGTGTGTGTGTGTGTGTGTGTGTGTGTGTGTGTGCGATAGAGAAGAGATAGGAGAGAAAATCAAAAAGAGAGAGCAGTTAAACTGCCTCGGTCCGAGAGGAATCCTTGACTTCCCCTGGGTGGTTTAGTTGCGGTGTGACTCTGTGTCACCTGGGTGGCTGGGCGCTGAGCATTAGGATCAGTGCCTTGGGCTCCGCCATGGCCATTATGGCAGACGGATGTCTCCTTGATCGGCCCTTCCTAGCTGCATGGCCCCTGGGCAGGGCAGCCGGTCTCCGCCTCAGCCTCTCACAGCATGGCGCTGGGGGCCACCAGGACTAATGGAGAGAGGGTGGTGTTGCTCTGCTATGGCCTGAGGATGAATAAGTATCCTGTAAATTGGGAGAGCTAGATACTATAACTACCTGCTACAGGACCCTGTGCTGTCTGGCTGGTATCTACTCTGCCCTGCTCTTTCTTTATACTCAAATAGAGGCTCTTTTTCACATATTACGTATATACACTACCGTTCAAAAGTTTGGGGTCACAAATTTCAGTGAAGAGGCGACTCCGGGATGCTGGCCTTCTAGGCAGAGTTGCAAAGAAAAAGCCATATCTCAGACTGGCCAATAAAAAGAAAAGATTTTGGGCAAAAGAACACAGACACTGGACAGAGGAACTCTGCCTAGAAGGCCAGCATCCCGGAGTCGCCTCTTCACTGTTGACGTTGAGACTGGTGTACTATTTAATGTTTCTCAAACTAGACAGTCTAATGTACTTGTCCTCTTGCTCAGTTGTGCACCGGGGCCTCCCACTCCTCTTTCTACTCTGGTTAAAGCCAGTTTGTGCTGTTCTGTGAAGGGAGTAGTACACAGCATTGTACGAGATCTTCACTTTCTTTGCAATTTCTCGCAATAGCCTTCATTTCTCAGAACAAGAATAGACTGACGAGTTTCAGAAGAAAGTGCTTTGTTTCTGGCTATTTTGAGCCTGTAATCGAACCCACAAATGCTGATGCTCCAGATACTCAACTAGTCTAAAGAAGGCCAGTTTTATTGCTTCTTTAAAAGGAACAACAGTTTTCAGCTGTGCTAACATAATTACAAAAGGGTTTTATAATGATCAATTAGCCTTTTAAAATGATAAACTTGGATTAGCTAACACAACGTGCCATTGGAACACAGGAGTGATGGTTGCTGATAATGGGCCTCTGTACGCGTATGTAGATTTCCCATGAATAATCTGCCGTTTCCAGCTACAATAGTCATTTACAACATTAACAATGTCTACACTGTATTTCTGATCAATTTTATGTTATTTTAATGGACCAAAAATGTGCTTTTCTTTCAAAAACAAGGACACTTCTAACTGACCCCAAACTTTTGAACGGTAGTGTAGATAAAGACATACCATTTACAATAGCCCCTGCGAAAGGAGACAGACTCACACACGTACATATGCACCCACACACACATCGAAACACCTCTAGCAGTCCTTTCCCAGAGTGGAGAGGTTCTTCCCCTCTAAGCTGAGTTATTTAACGGCACCTCTTGAGTGATTATGTGCTGCTGAATTAAACATCACAGCTGGGCCTCAGCCGCTGGCTTTCTCTCTCTCTCTCACACACACACACACACACACACACACACACACACACACACACACACACACACACACACACACACACACACACACACACACACACACACACACAAACACAAACACAAACACAAACAAACACACACATCTCTCTCTTCCTGTTCCTCAAAAGTTCCAACTCTTTAATATGCCGCCTGGACCCCATTGGCAGGCTGGTACAGAAGGTTCTTCAGGTGGAACACAGGCCTTCAGTAGTGGGGAGGAGAGCACCAGATAGATACAATACCTGCTGCCTTCAAAATAGATGTGATGTGAGAGAGACCAGGGAGAGATGTCAAGATGTGACAGAGACCACACCATCCTCCATCAAACATGCATAGATCCACATGCCCACGCATCTCCCATACAGTGCAGTCGGAAAGTATTCAGACCCCTTGACTTTTTCCACATTTTCTTATGTTATGTTGAGTTCTCTGGAGTACGTTCATCAAGGATCTCTGTACTTTACTCTGTTCATATTTCCCTCTGTCCTGACTAGTCTCCCAGTCCCTGCTGCTGAAAAACATCCCCACAGCATGATGCTGCCATCACCATGCTTCACCATAGGGATGGTGCCAGGTTTCCTCCAGATGTGGAGCTTGGCATTCAGGCCAAAGAGTTCAATCTTGGTTTCATCAGACCGAGAATATTTTTTTCCCATGGTCTGAGAGTCCTTTAGGTGCCTTTTGGAAAACTCCAATCGGGCTGTCATGTGCCTTTTACTGAGGAGTGGCTTCCATCTGGCCACTCTACCATAAAGGCCTGATTGGTGGAGTGCTGCAGAGATGGTTGTCCTTCTGGAAGATTCTCCAATCTCCACAGAGGAACTCTGGAGCTGTCAGAGTGACCATTGGGTTCTTGGTCACCTCCCTGATCACAGCCCTTCTCCCCCGATTGCTTAGTTTGTCCGGGCGGCCAGCTCTAGGTAGAGTCTTGGTGGATCCAAACTTCTTCCATTTAAGAATGATGGAGGCCACTGTGTTCTTGGGGACCTTCAATGCTGCAAAATTGTTTTGGTACCCTTCCCCAGATCTGTGCCTCGACACAATCCTGTCTCGGAGCTCTATGGACAATTCCTTCGATCTCATGGCTTGGTTTTTGCTCTGACATACGCTGTCAACTGTGGGATCTTATATAGACAGGTGTGTGCCTTTCCAAATCATGTCCAATCAATTGAATTTACCACAGGTGGAAACAGGTGGAACAGGTGGAAACATCTCAAGGATGATCAGTGGAAACAGGATGCACCTGAGCTCAATTTCAAGTCTCATAGCAAAGGGTCTGAATACTTATGTAAATAATGTATTTCTGTTTTTTATTTGTAATACATTTGCAAACATTTCTAAAAACCTGTTTTCACTTTGTCATTATGGGGTGTTGTGTGTAGATTGATACAAAAAAAAGATTGAATCCATTTAACAATAAGACTATAACGTAACAAAATGTGGAAAAAGTCAATGGGTCTGAATACTTCCCGAATGCACTTTATATACCCCCTAGAGTGCCTCACAGGGGAGAAGGTCCTTAGGAGACCCCCTGCCTCCCACCATCCCCCCTGCTGAGCCTCCTCCCATGCCTTTCTCACACAGACCTGGGTGGACACGGCTGAACTGGCCAATTCACAGCATGACACTCCTTGAAACTGGCACGTGCCCTTGGATTGGTACACACCCCGGGCGCCAGGAACACCATGGCATGGATGCGGTGGAGCGAAAAGGAGAGGAGGAAGAGAGGGATGGGAGAGAATGAGGGAAAGAGAGGGGGCGGAAGGCAAAGAGCGCTGACACCAGACACCCAATTAGAGTGTCTATACTGAGAGCATTTAACAAAGGCTTTTTGAGAGAGGAGCCAGAGAGAGGGGAAGATGGGTTCAACAGAGACTCCTCCACTACCTCGACAGGAGCTGGCTGCAGGGCGTTTACTCCATTTTAGCTTGTTTGATGTGGAGTGTTGTTTGCCTGTTTATGCCGTTGTGTGAGTGTGTGTATGCATGTGTGTGAGGGCCTGTGTGTTTTTGTGTCTTAATGTGTATGGCAGCAGCAACATTAGCAGCCACCCCCACACTCCCAAACACACCCTTTGGCGGTGAGAGAGCGACAAAACATTCCAAACAAAAGGATAAAGGAGAAGTATTGTGCCTGTGGAGCTGTGGAGGTGAACTTACAGCACCACAGAGGCAGTTGACCTTGAAATGAGCACCAGTGTTTGGGGACAGCCAGAGAGGGTGGCAGGTAGAGAGGGAGGGAGGGAGGGAGGGAGGGAGGGAGGGAGGGAGGGAGGGAGGGAGGGAGGGAGGGAGGGAGGGAGGGAGGGAGGGAGGGAGGGAGGGAGGGAGGGAGGGAGGGAGATAGGAAGGCAGGGAGAGAGGGAGGGAGAGAGAATGGGAGGGATGTAGGGAGGGATGTAGGGAGGGAGGGAGGCAAGGAGGGACGTAGGGAGAACTAGAGAGAGGAAGGCAGGAAGGAAGGGAGGGAGGGAGGGAGGGAGGGAGGGAGGGAGGGAGGGAGGGAGGGAGGGAGGGAATCAGTGAGGAGAGAGAGAGAGAGACCGAGAGGGAGGCGAGAGGGAGGGGTGCGTTTAAGAGCTTAACCCCAGTGCCAGGGGCCAGGAGGCTGCTTAATGACGGGCACACCATGCCATCCATCACCATGCCACCGCCAGGGCAACTGCCCCAGCAAAGCCCACAGAGCACGGCCATAATCACCTCTCACACCCACATACACCAACACACACACACACACACACACTGCACATCGGTTTACACACACACAGACCAGCATGCACACACTTTCAACTGCTAAACACACATGGTAATAAACACAGGCCAGGTTTAAGTGCAGGGTGTTAATCACCTAATGGGCACTCTCACACAAACATAATAACTCACACAGACACAGTCCAGCATACAGGAAGAGGTCAGTCCGTTGATTTACCGTCATGCAAATATTCTGCAGATTTTAGAGAATGCATGTTTGCATATCACATAAACAAATAATCCCATATGATTTTTCTCACACATGAATACACATAAACTAAGACACTAATATCTATACAGTACATCCCTCATGCATTTTCACATCCCCAAAACAAAGTGTGGAATTGACGTTGCACGTTTGTGACAAAATAATCGAGTGTTCCAGTTAACCTCATATTATGCATTGAAATGGATGTCCCTGTAGTGGGCTAGTTAAATTGTCCCTGTAGTGGGCTAGTTAAATTGTCCCTGTAGTGGGCTAGTTAAATTGTCCCTGTAGTGGGCTAGTTAAATTGTCCCTGTAGTGGGCTAGTTAAATTGTCCCTGTAGTGGGCTAGTTAAATTGTCCCTGTAGTGGGCTAGTTAAATTGTCCCTGTAGTGGGCTAGTTAAATTGTCCCTGTAGTGGGCTAGTTAAATTGTCCCTGTAGTGGGCTAGTTAAATTGTCCCTGTAGTGGGCTAGTTAAATTGTCCCTGTTGTGGGCTAGTTAAATTGTCCCTGTTGTGGGCTAGCGTAGCCACATACAATACCAGGGTTTTTCTTTATTTTTACAATTTTCTACATTGTAGAATAATAGTGAAGACATGAAAACAATGAAATAACACATATGTAATCATGTAGTAACCAAAAGAGTGTTAAACATATCAAAATATATTTTATATGTTAGACTCTTCAAAGTAGCCACCCTTTGCCTTGATGATAGCTTTGCACACTCTTGGCAATCTCTCAACCAGCCTCAGCTGGAATGCTTTTCCAACAGTCATGAAGGAGTTCCCACATATGTGACCGAAATTGTGTCTTTTACATTGGATAAAAGTAGAGACTCAGAGCTACAAAATGGTATATCATACACTACAGTTGAGGAACAATGGGAAAGTAATCCTGCTTTGAAAGTTGATAAACTTGTAAACTCACTTTTGAGAAAATGGCCTTTGAATGTGTTGGTACTACTACTGGAGAGCCTGTCTTTGTCTACACCCATTCAGCATTGTTCACACCCTCTTAAGCTTTAGCCCCACACAACTCTTTAAGGGTTGATCCAAGCGTTCTGTACTAACAACAGCAGACAAGCACCCAAGCTAACTTGCTAGTTACTTCCATACGGACTCGGGAGAGGCGAAGGTCAATAGCCATGCGTCCTCCGAAACACAACACAACCAAGCCGCACTGCTTCTTGACACAATGCCCATCCAACCCGGAAGCCAGCCGCACCAATGTGTCGGGGGAAACACCGTACACCTCGCGACCGTGTCAGTCTGCACTGCGCTCGGCCCGCCACAGGAGTCACTAGTGCACGATGAGACAAGGATATCCCTGCCGGCCAACCCCTCCCTAACCTGGACGACGCTGGGCCAATTGTGCGCCGCCCCATGGGCCTACCGGTCGCGGCCGGCTGCGACAGAGCCTGGGCTCGAACCCAGAATCTCTAGTGGCACAGCTAGCACTGCGATGCAGTGCCTTAGACCACTGCACCACTCGGGAGGCCCAAAATTCACCCTTTTAAACGTTAGGACAGCAGTACTAACATTTTTGGAACTAAATGTTAATTTTGTTTGGTTGTAGTTGAAATTAGCCTTTTTAAATGTATGGACACCAGTCCTCACGTCATCGGGAACTTGAGGTTGACTTCCGTCAACAGGCTTTTGTATTGGGGGAGAGAAGGGCGTGTTTCATATTTCTCAACCAATGTCTATTCACTTGGGCGGGGCCACTGAGTGAGCATAGTTTACTTATGAAAACAATTCTCTCATTTAGAAGATAAAATTACATTTAATCTTTTTACAAATAGTTTCATATTTAAACATTTAAATTGCACGACAATTGCATGTGAATCTGATAACACAGAATGTGTAGACTTTCCAAGATAACATTTATGTCGTCCTATCATCAGATATAATGTCCCAGACACCAACTGATCTGACATCATATTCTTTAAGTACCAATGGACACTTTCAACTGGTTGGATTTCAGAAATATTGTATCTTTCCCCAATCTTTTGATGTTACCATACTCTCTCTATGTTAACAAAGGGCTTTCCAAGAGTCCATTCTGTAGAGTGGATTGAAAAGGGGGAAGGGGGGGATCATAAACCTATTTATGGGGGGTTATAAACCTAACCCTTAGGGCAACGTCATGATAGCTAATAATATGACAACGGATAATAAGATCATACACGTAATGTTAGCTAGCGAGCCAGCCAGCTAACATTATCTAGCTAGCTAGGTAAACAATGAACCCTAATCCCAATTTATGACGTTACTACCCTGCATGAATCTGCAGGTGGCTAACCTACCAGGTGTAATGTAAGCTAGCTCACATTAGGCTATAGCTAGCCAAGCAAATGGTTCTGAGATACGAATAATAAGATCATAAATTTAACGTTAGCTAGCGAGCCATCCAACTACTGTTAGCTAGCTAGCTAGGTAAACAATGAAGCATAATCCCAACTCATGACGTTACTACCCTGGATGAATCTGCAGGTGGCTAACCAACCAGGTGTAATGTTAGCTAGCTCACATTAGACTATAGATAGCCAACTAAATGGCTCTAAGATACAAATAATAAGATCATACACGTAACGTTAGCTAGCGAGCCATCCAGTGAACGTTAGCTAGCTAGCTAGGTAAACAATGAACCATAATCCCAACTCATGACGATACTACCCTGCATGAATCTGCAGGTAGCTAACCAACTAGGTTCAATGTTAGTTAGTTAACATTAGGCTTTAGCTAGCCAAGCTAATGGCTCTGAGATACGAATAATAAGATCATACACGTAACGTTAGCTAGCGAGCCAACCAGCTAACTTTAGCTAGCTAGCTAACAGTACACTTTAACTTGAAATTAAACCACTTTCTGTCAAAATTAGAAACGTAAAATTTAGCAAGCTAGACTATCTTATCCGTATACATCATTCATGGATGGACATTAAGAAGGAAAAAAATTCCACAAATTAACTTTTAACAAGGCACACCTGTTAATTGAAATGTATTCCCAGGTGACTACCTCATGCAGCTGGTTGAGAGAATGCAAAGAGTGTGCAAAGCTGTCATCAAGGCAAAGGGTGGCTACTTTGAAGAATCTCAAATATAACAACACTTTTTTGATTACCACATGATTCCATTTATGTTATTTCATAGTATTGATGTCTTCACTATTATTCTACAATGTAGAAAATAGTAAAAATAAAGAAAAACCCTTGAATGAGTAGGTGTGTCCAAACTTTTGACTGGTACTGTATGTCTCTGAAGCGGTTTCTCCTCCCTAGCCTATTTCCATCCATCTCCTCCTCCTCTTCCTCCTCCTCTGAGGAATGGGTGGTTTTCTCCTGACTTCTCCTCTGAGAACCTGCCTTCCCCCTCTCTCTGTGTATCTGTCTGCTGTCTGATTGCTGCTAGACTCCCTAAGCTTTGAAGTCGTTCCCCTCCGTGCGGCTGGCTGCTTTATCTTGTTCCTCACTAGGTTTCTCCCATCAGTCCTCAGCTCCTCCACGTCCCACCAAGCCTCCTCTTCTTAATTAAGATCCTTTCATGTTAATGTCTGTTCTTATCGCTCCAGTGCTACGCAGCTCATTGTAAGAGAGAGGCCTAGCTGCTACAGTAACGTTATGCCAGGCAGCACTGGGCCTGGAGCACCCCTCCTCTCCTCTCCTCTCCTCTCCTCTCCTCTCCTCTCCTCTCCTCTCCTCTCCTCTCCTCTCCTCTCCTCTCCTCTCCTCTCCTCTCCTCTCCTCTCCTCTCCTCTCCTCTCTTCTCTTCTCTTCTCTCCCCATCTCCTCCTGCTCTCTTCTCCTCTCTCCCCCTTCTATCATCCATCCTTTCTCAGCCCCCACCTCTCCTCTCCTCCTCTCTCCTCTCCCAGCCCCCCTCTCGTCTCTCTCCTCTCCCCTCCCCTCCTCCACTCTCTCCTCCTCTCTCCTCGCCTCTCCCTACTCCCCTCTCTCCTCCTCTCTCCTCTCCTCTCCCAGCCCCCCTCTCTCCTCTCCCTACTCCCCTCCTCTCTCCTCTCCTCTCCCAGCCCCCCTCTCTCCTCTCCTCTCTCCCCTTAATGAGGTCGTTGTACCGTGTTGGTGGTGACGGCTACATGGAGACAAGGGGAGCGGCGAGGAAAGGAGAAGAGAGGAGAGGAGAGGAAAGGGCAAAGGACTGTGACAGGGGTCACCAGGGCTTGCAGGCCCATGTTACAGATTACATGAACGTTTCAACCAACGGACAAGCACTGTGGTGTCTGTATCTGTCTGCCAGAGCCTGTTGAGAGCCCTGGGTCTACAGTACATGGCCTGTCCTGGTAGGAGCATTGTCCGACTCTGTAACTGTAACCCTGGTAATGAGGTTCTGGCTGCCTCCTAAATGGCACCCTATTCCCTACATAATGCATGAATTTTGACTAGAGAGCACTATGAAGGGATAGGGTGCCATTTGGAACCCAGGCTCTTTCCCCTTGCTGTAGCTGTGGCAACATGCCTGGCTGAGCTCTGCTGTATAGCAGTGTGGTGTGGACTGACTCCAGAGCAAGGTAGTGGTGCTGAGGCTGATCTGAGCGTAGGAACGTTGCCTTCCTTGTGTGGGTGCCAAAGAAACCTGTTGCCTGGCTACGACTGTACCCTGGTCTTGCGGTATCGTGATGATGTGTTTTTGGTTTGTGTGTGTGTTGGTGGGGATTGTGTGTGTGTGTGTGCGTGTGTACATATGTGTGTTTGTGCAAGGTGTTTGTGTGTGTGTGTATGTGTGCGGGATGTATGTATGTGTGTGTGTGTGTGTGTGTGTGTGTGTGTGTGTGTGTGTGTGTGCGTGTGTGTGTGCGTGTGTGTGTGTGTGTGTGTTCACCCCCCTTAGTAGACCTGCCACCCCTGTGACTGCCTCCTCTGTGACTGTCTCCCCTGTGACTGCCTCCCCTATGACTGCCTCCCCTGTGACTGCTGCCCCTGTGACTGCCCCCCCCCCTGTGACTGCCTCCTCTGTGACTGCCTCCTCTGTGACTGCCTCCCCTGTGACTCTGTGACTGCCTCCTCTGTGACTGCCTCCCCTGTGACTGCCTCCTCTGTGACTGCCTCCCCTGTGACTGCCTCCCCTGTGACTGCCTCCTCTGTGACTGCCTCCCCTGTGACTGCCTCCCCTGTGACTGCCTCATCTCTGACTGCCTCCCCTGTGACTGCCTCCCATGTGACTGCCTCCCCTGTGACTGCCTCCCATGTGACTGCCTCCTCTGTGACTGCCTCCTCTGTGACTGCCTCCCCTGTGACTGCCTCCCCTGTGACTGCCTCATCTGTGACTGCCTCCCCTGTGACTGCCTCCCCTGTGACTGCCTCCCCTGTGACTGCCTCCTCTGTGACTGCCTCCTCTGTGACTGCCTCCCCTGTGACTGCCTCCTCTGTGACTGCCTCCTCTGTGACTGCCTCCCCTGTGACTGCCTCCTCTGTGACTGCCTCCTCTGTGACTGCCTCCCCTGTGACTGCCTCCTCTGTGACTGCCTCCTCTGTGACTGCCTCCCCTAGCCTCTATAGGTCATTTACTCTGCAACATCCATCCATCTGCTGTGGGGATGTTCACCAGACTACACACTAACACAACAACATAACAACACTGTCTACAAATACACATGATGCATGCATATTGCTTTTTACCTTGACTACAACTTGGATGTGCACCATCAATACCTTGGAGCCTCCCACACTAACAGATTGTGTGTTGGGTATTGGAGTTGTAGCATATCCCCCTTCACACACGAGCATGCATGCACAAACACGTGCGCACACCCACATACTGTATGCACACTACATGCACACACACACACACACACACACACACACACACACACACACACACACACACACACACACACACACACACACACACACACACACACACACACACACAAACACACTCCCTCTCCACACACTCCAGAAACCGGATCCCACTCTCCCTCCACCACCATTGCGTAAATGTACAGCTGGAAAGCGGCCCTGTAACCCGCATGGGAAACAAGCAGGAAAACAACCAAAAGACTACATTACACAATTCATCAATAAGTTAATGAGATCTCATTTTCTCTGCAAAACAGTATCCAGGAAAAAGTTCCCCTCTCAGCTTTTTTCCTGTTTCCTTTGGAGAGAAACAAACTGGTGATATTACACAGAGGAAAAGAAAGCAGCCAGCAGGAAATTAAATTAAATTACCATCCTGATAGATTTATGTGACGCTTTACATTTTCATTGTGTTGTTTTCTTGGTGGCGGAGAGGAGGAGGGACTAAGTGGGCCGACGAGAGCTGCTAAATGTGTTGTAAAGGCACTCTGAGGAGAGAGGGGGAAAAGTTACAGTTACACACGTCATACGCTGCCTGAGTCCCAAATGGCACTCTATTCCCATTAGGCCTTGGTCAAAGTAGTGCACTACATAGGGAATAGGGTCCCGTTTGGGACAAAACCACCGCTGGCTCACACATGGATTTTACAAGTCATAGCAGCAAATTAATAATACGAAAGCCTACTGTAGCTAGCTGTAGCTGGCTCTACAGATTACTGTTGTTTGGATGAGCTGTAAGGCTGCCAGCCAAATGTTCCCATTCATTGTAGAGCAGGGACCAATGTGTGTGTGTGTGGTAGGGAACAGCAGTGTGTGTCTTTATGTATGGGTGGGGTTTAAATGGAGGGGAGGGGGGGGCTGCTATGTGGATAGAAGTTATGTTTTGTGTGTGTGTGTGTGTGTGTGTGTGTGTGTGTGTGTGTGTGTGTGTGTGTGTGTGTGTGTGTGTGTGTGTGTGTGTGTGTGTGTGTGTGTGTGTGTGTGTGTGTGTGTGTGTGTGTCTGTGTGTGTGTGTCTGTGTGCGTGTGCAATATGTGTGTGTGTGTGTGTTTGTCTTTCTTGGTGTGTATGAGTGCCTTCCCCAATGTGCTCATGAGTGCGTGCTGTGGCCCTTTATTCGCCCCTATCGTGCTAGTTAAGGATTGAGGGCATGGCCTGGCGATTACCACAGCTGGTGATGCCATCTGGGGCATCACACGCCCGCCCGCCCTGTCACCGTGAACGCGGGGCACAGCCGTCTCAGGGTGTTGACTCCAATGGCAGGGAACAGGGACAACGTTTATCACAGAGGAGATAACACAGCTCCATGTCCAGCTGTGGTGGTGGGGTGTGGGCCACAGATCAGACTGGTGTAACATGGACTAAATATCCAGATACCAGTAGCACTACAAAAGAGTTTACAGACCTATCAAAGAATAGGTCTCTATACTGAGACCCTTTTTCCTACTAGGAACTGAAATGAATAAGTCAACTAAATCAAGAAAATGACTCTGTAATAACAACCATTGGGCTTTTTAAAGATAAAATGTTTTTATTGTTTTGAATGTGAGATGATTCCAACACTGGTTGGCCCTATGCACAAATCACTGAACATGGCTGTTAACAGTATTTTGAGAGAACCTGTGCAGGTCAGAATGGACTATTATGCTGTACCTTTATTATCCCTTGTGTATCTCCCTCCCCTCCCTCCATCTTTATTATCCCTGGTGTATCTCCCTCCCCTCCCTCCATCTTTATTATCCCTGGTGTATCTCTCTCCCCTCCCTCCATCTTTATTATCCCTGGTGTATCTCCCTCCCCTCCCTCCATCTTTATTATCCCTGGTGTATCTCTCTCCCCTCCCTCCATCTTTATTATCCCTGGTGTATCTCCCTCCCCTCCCTCCATCTTTATTATCCCTGGTGTATCTCTCTCCCCTCCCTCCATCTTTATTATCCCTGGTGTATCTCCCTCCCCTCCCTCCATCTTTATTATCCCTGGTGTATCTCTCTCCCCTCCCTCCATCTTTATTATCCCTGGTGTATCTCTCTCCCCTCCCTCCATCTTTATTATCCCTGGTGTATCTCTCTCCCCTCCCTCCATCTTTATTATCCCTGGTGTATCTCCCTCCCCTCCCTCCATCTTTATTATCCCTGGTGTATCTCTCTCCCCTCCCTCCATCTTTATTATCCCTTGTGTATCTCTCTCCATCTTTATTATCCCTGGTGTATCTCTCTCCCCTCCCTCCATCTTTATTATCCCTGGTGTATCTCTCTCCATCTTTATTATCCCTGGTGTATCTCTCTCCACTCCCTCCATCTTTATTATCCCTGGTGTATCTCTCTCCCCTCCCTCCATCTTTATTATCCCTGGTGTATCTCTCTCCCCTCCCTCCATCTTTATTATCCCTGGTGTATCTCTCTCCCCTCCCTCCATCTTTATTATCCCTGGTGTATCTCTCTCCTCGTCCCTCCATCTTTATTACCCCTGGTGTATCTCTCTCCATCTTTATTATCCCTGGTGTATCTCTCTCCCCTCCCTCCATCTTTATTATCCCTGGTGTATCTCTCTCCATCTTTATTATCCCTGGTGTATCTCTCTCCCCTCCCTCCATCTTTATTATCCCTGGTGTATCTCTCCTCGTCCCTCCATCTTTATTATCCCTGGTGTATCTCTCTCCTCGTTCCGCCATCTTTATTATCCCTGGTGTATCTCTCTCCTCATCCCGCCATCTTTATTATCCCCAATGTTTCTCTCTCCATCTTTATTATCCCTGGTGTATCTCTCTCCATCTTTATTATCCCTGGTGTATCTCTCTCCCCTCCCTCCATCTTTATTATCCCTGGTGTATCTCTCTCCCCTCCCTCCATCTTTATTATCCCTGGTGTATCTCTCTCCCCTCCCTCCATCTTTATTATCCCTGGTGTATCTCTCTCCCCTCCCTCCATCTTTATTATCCCTGGTGTATCTCTCTCCTCGTCCCTCCGTCTTTATTATCCCTTGTCTATCTCTCTCATCTTTATTATCCCTGGTGTATCTCTCTCCCCTCCCTCCGTCTTTATTATCCCTGTTGTATCTCTCTCCTCGTCCCTCCATCTTTATTATCCCTGGTGTATCTCTCTCCTCGTCCCTCCATCTTTATTATCCCTGGTGTATCTCTCTCCTCGTCCCTCCATCTTTATTATCCCTGGTGTATCTCTCTCCTCGTCCCTCCGTCTTTATTATCCCTGTTGTATCTCTCTCCTCGTCCCTCCATCTTTATTATCCCTGGTGTATCTCTCTCCTCGTCCCTCCATCTTTATTATCCCTGGTGTATCTCTCTCCCCTCCCTCCATCTTTATTATCCCTGGTGTATCTCTCTCCATCTTTATTATCCCTGGTGTATCTCTCTCCATCTTTATTATCCCTGGTGTATCTCTCTCCCCTCCCTCCATCTGTATTATCCCTGGTGTATCTCTCTCCTCGTCCCTCCATCTTTATTATCCCTGGTGTATCTCGCTCCCCTCCCTCCATCTTTATTATCCCTGGTGTATCTCTCTCCTCGTCCCTCCATCTTTATTATCCCTGGTGTATCTCTCTCCCCTCCCTCCATCTTTATTATCCCTGGTGTATCTCTCTCCATCTTTATTATCCCTGGTGTATCTCTCTCCCCTCCCTCCATCTTTATTATCCCTGGTGTATCTCTCTCCATCTTTATTATCCCTGGTGTATCTCTCTCCACTCCCTCCATCTTTATTATCCCTGGTGTATCTCTCTCCCCTCCCTCCATCTTTATTATCCCTGGTGTATCTCTCTCCCCTCCCTCCATCTTTATTATCCCTGGTGTATCTCTCTCCCCTCCCTCCATCTTTATTATCCCTGGTGTATCTCTCTCCTCGTCCCTCCATCTTTATTACCCCTGGTGTATCTCTCTCCATCTTTATTATCCCTGGTGTATCTCTCTCCCCTCCCTCCATCTTTATTATCCCTGGTGTATCTCTCTCCATCTTTATTATCCCTGGTGTATCTCTCTCCCCTCCCTCCATCTTTATTATCCCTGGTGTATCTCTCTCCCCTCCCTCCATCTTTATTATCCCTGGTGTATCTCTCTCCCCTCCCTCCATCTTTATTATCCCTGGTGTATCTCTCTCCCCTCCCTCCATCTTTATTATCCCTGGTGTATCTCTCTCCCCTCCCTCCATCTTTATTATCCCTGGTGTATCTCTCTCCCCTCCCTCCATCTTTATTATCCCTGGTGTATCTCTCTCCCCTCCCTCCATCTTTATTATCCCTGGTGTATCTCTCTCCTCATCCCTCCATCTTTATTATCCCTGGTGTATCTCTCTCCCCTCCCTCCATCTTTATTATCCCTGGTGTATCTCTCTCCCCTCCCTCCATCTTTATTATCCCTGGTGTATCTCTCTCCCCTCCCTCCATCTTTATTATCCCTGGTGTATCTCTCTCCCCTCCCTCCATCTTTATTATCCCTGGTGTATCTCTCTCCTCATCCCTCCATCTTTATTATCCCTGGTGTATCTCTCTCCTCTCCCTCCATTCTTGATCAAGGTAGAGAGAGAGGATGAGGGGGGTGGAGAGGGGAATGGAGTAATGAGTGGTACAGATGAATGGTTTGGACCAGTAGGGAGCACAGACCTAGTAGCATGTTGATTTAGAATCCACTTAGCACTGAAGAAGCTTCAAACTGCACTCAAACACATGGTGTCATTACATTTTTTTTGTTACTTTAACAGGTGTGTGTGTGTGTGTGTGTGTGTGTGTGTGTGTGTGTGTGTGTGTGTGTGTGTGTGTGTGTGTGTGTGTGTGTGTGTGTGTGTGTGTGTGTGTGTGTGTGTGTGTGTGGGGAGGATGGGGCGTCTATTTTAAGTGTGTTCATTATTTTGTGTGTTTGTGTCCATCTGGTTTAGTTTACATGCCTGTGTTTGCAGCATTTACTGATGCTCCTACATGTGTGTGTGTGTGTGTGTGTGTGTGTGTGTGTGTGTGTGTGTGTGTGTGTGTGTGTGTGTGTGTGTGTGTGTGTGTGTGTGTGTGTGTGTATGTGTGTACCTTATGGGAGTGAGTGTGGTGCATGTGTGTGTTGTTATTGGCATTAGTGTGTTACTAATAAATTGAGTCTTAAGGAGCGGAGTGGGAGCGTTTCTCCTGCCACTGTTTACTCCGCACAGTAATCAAAGCTATTCATGATTACAGAACACAATTGATGTTATTCACACCGGCTCAACCGGTCTTTTAAACGGCACCAATTTTTCATAAGCTGTCAATTTAGGTAATTTACATACTGTAGGTAACAGTTGTGGCAGGTAAATTGGTGGATCTGACTGGGTACACAGGCAAGTTAATAGAGGGCATTGGCTCGGCATGTGGGAGGACTACACAAAATGCTATAAGTGTGTTACATGCACATAGCAGGGTTATTACCACACACGCAGACACACAATCTTCCAAAGAGGTTTTAACATCCCCTCCACATATTTCTTCAGACACATTTCTGTTTTGCTTCTCTTTCTCTGTTTCTCTCTCTCTCTGTGAGCTTTTCTCACTCAATTATTTGTGTGAGAGTTACCATGCATTTGTGTGAGAGTTACCATGACTCTCCAACAGCAGCCTATTCCAGCAGCATGTCTGTGTGCTAACACAACAGCTGTAATGCTAGAAGGTGTTACACTTCCAGCTGGGTCTCTCTCTCTCTGTGCCTATGTGTGATTCCCATTCTCTCTCACTGTTACCAGACACACATCATCTGAGTCTGCTGACTAACCTAAGGTTCCCCTCCTTCTCCAGAACCCTGACATCGTGCTTGTCCACTACTTGAATGTGCCGGCCATAGAGGACTGTGGGAAACCATGCGGGCCAATCCTGTGCTCCATCAACACAGACAAGAAGGAATGGGCCAAGTGGACCAAGGAGGAGCTGATTGGCCAGCTCAAGCCCATGTGTGAGTATCTGACCTATCACATTTAGAGCACAGCACTTATTGAGAGCGCCAAGCCTTTTCAAAGCCTTATTCATTACAGGTGCAAGCTCTTCTCCAGGGTCTAGCCCTAAGAGCCCCAGACACACAAACAGACTAAACACTCATGTCTGGGTCTTTAATAAGGCTAGGAGAGGTCTGAGCATTAATGTACCCACACGGGCTCTCTTAGAGACCTGGCCTGGTTACTATGTTGTTATTGTGTTCCTGCCCTGCCTGGAGCTGTCTGGTAAACAGAGGTCACCTATCGCCCAGCCTAAGAGCACACAGCCCAGCACAGGACCTGGCCACCCATCCTCCCAGTCAGGCAGCACCGAGCAGAGCACAGAGCTCTATTAATAAACACCAGTGTATGGGAGAAAGAGCATCTATAGTAACTCACCAGAAATCCTACACACCTCCCCTCTCTTAATTCAATTCCATTTTAATTAAATTCAAAAGGGTTTTATTGGCATGGGAAATATATGTTTACATTGCCAAAGCAAGTGAAATAGATAAAACAAAAAGTGAAATAAACTATCAGAAATTAACAGTAAACATTACCCAAACATTTCAAAAGAATAGATACATTTCAAATGATATATTATGGCTATGTACAGTGTTTAAATGATGTGCAAATAGTTGAAGTACAAAAGGGAAAAATAAATAAACAAATATGGGTTGTATTTACAATGGTGTTGGTTCTTCACTGGTTTCCCTTTTCTTGTGGCAACAGGTCACAAATATTGCTGCTGTGATGGCACACTGTCGTATTTCACCAAATAGACATGAGTTCAAAATTTGATTTATTTACGAATTCTTTGTGGGTTTGTGTAATCGGAGGGAAATATGTGTCTCACGTGGTCATTCATTTGGCAGGAGGTTAGGAAGTGCATCTCAAATTCCACCTAATTTTGTGGGCAGTGTGCAGTCTTCTCTCGAGAGCCAGGTCTGCCTCTCTCAATAGCAAGGCTATGGATGCTCACTGAGTCTGTACATCGTCAAAGCTTTCCTTAACATTGGGTCAGTCACAGTGGTCAGGTATTCTGCCACTGTGTACTTACTCTGTTTAGGGCCAAATAGCATTCCAGTTCTCTGTTCTTTCCAATGTGTCAAGTAATTATCATTTTGTTTTCTCATGTTTTGGTTGGGTCTAATTGTGTTGCTGTCCTGGAGCTATGTGGGGTCGGTTTGTGAACAGAGCCCCATGACCAGCTTGCTGAGCAGACTTATCTCTCTGTAGGTGATGGCTTTGTTATGGAAGGTTTGGAAATTCCTTCCTTTTAGGTGGTTGTAGAATTGAAAGGCTCTTTTCTGGATTTTGATAATTAGCGGGGTGATCCATGTCTCCGTTGGGACCAAAAAGTCAAGGGACTGAAGGGCAGCATAGGCTGAGATGAACTCTGCGTTCTGACCGCAGATCGGCAGTTCCAAATGCTGCCAGAGACCCGGAATTCCACCTGGGTTGTGCGTGCAGGGTACACTAAATCAGAAGGGTTGCAGACAAGGGGTGGGGAGCGTCTGTAAAGCCTACAGGGAGAGGAACTAACAGGTATAGAACACACACACAGTAGTTGACAAAGCTACAAAAAAGCAAAATGAGAATCTGTAAATAACTAGGTAAGATACTCAAGTGGCAGAGTGGTGTGAGCCTTCCTCTCGTTCCTTCCTCAAACAACTCGGCAGAACCGTCTTTGTTTCGGCGATGGCCTTAGAGTTCCGGCAGAACCGAACGACCGCCGCTTACAGCTGCCACTGTGAAACCAGGGGAGACTGAAGAACTAACACTGATTGCTAATTGCCTAGCAGAGGTGGAGAGCACGCCTCCCTGTACTAATTGCTGATTGCCTAGGAGAGGTGAAACCACACCCCCTCCAATACAGCCACTGATTACTAAAACAAGTGACAAATTGCCCTGTCATTGCTCTGCCCCTTGATCCTGGTTGATGTGTCAACAACTATCTGCAAGTTATGAGCAGTCAGCAGTTCACACACCAAGTAGTCTACTGGGAAGACAGGCAGCACTTAAAGTAGATGGCCCTAGCTAGCAAAAAGACAGTACTAGACAATAACAGATAAAGACAAAAAAATGATACATCTGGAGATATCAGGAGTCCTCTAGTTATAGAATGAAGCACCATACAGGGCAATGGGTTCTATAACTGATTCAAGTATTTTTTTAAATGGGATGTTGAATTTCATGTTCCTTTTGATGGCGTAGAAGGCCATCCTTGCCTTGTCTCTCAGATGGTTCACAGCGTTGTGGAAGTTACCTGTGGTGCTGATGTTTAGGCCGAGGTAGGTATAGTTTTTGGTTTGCTCTAGGGCATGGCATTTCTATTTGTGGTCCTGGCAACTGGAAACATTTTGGAACACCATTATTTTTGTCTTACTGAGATTCACTGTCAGGGCCCAGGTCTGACAGAATCTGTGCAGAAGATCTAGGTGCTGCTGTAGGCCCTCCTTGGTTGGGGACAGAAGCACCAAATCATCAGCAAACAGTAGACATTTGACTTCAGAATCTTGTAGGGTGAGGCTGGGTGTTGCGGATTGTTCTAGTGCCCTTGCCAATTCGTTGATACAGTTGAAGTCGGAAGTTTACATACACCTTAGCCAAATACATTTAAACTGAGTTTTTCACAATTCCTGACATTTAATCCTAATAAAAATCCCCTGTCTTAGGTCAGTTAGGATCACAACTTTATTTTAAGAATGTGAAATGGCAGAATAATAGTAGAAATAATGATTTATTTCAGCTTTTATTTCTTTCATCACATTCCCAGTGGGTCAGAAGTTTACATACACTCAATTAGTATTTGGTAGCATTGCCTTTAAATTGTTTAACTTGGGTCAAACATTTCTGGTAGCCTTCCACAAGCTTCCCACAATAAGTTGGGTGCATTTTGGCCCATTCCTTCTAACAGAGCTGGTGTTAACTGAGTCAGGTTTGTAGGCCTCCTTGCTCACACACGCTTTTTCAGTTCTGCCCACACATTTTCTATAGGATTGAGGTCAGGGCTTTGTGATGGCCACTCCAATACCTTGACTTTGTTGTCCTTAAGCCGTTTTGCCACAACTTTTGAAGTTTGCTTGGGGTCATTGTTCATTTGGAAGACTGATTTGCGACCAAGCTTTAACTCCCTGACTGATGTCTTGAGATGTTGCTTCAATATATCCACAATATTGTCCTACCTCATGATGCCATGTATTTTGTGAAGTGGACCAGTCCCTCCTGCAGCAAAGCACCCTCACAACATGATGCTGCCACCCCCGTGCTTCACGGTTGGGATAGTATACTTCGGCTTGCAAGCCTCCCCCTTTTTCCTCCAAACATAACAATGGTCATTATGGCCAAAAAGTTATATTTTTGTTTCATCAGACCAGAGGACATTTCTCCAAAAAACACTTTTTTTATGGCGGTTTTGGAGCATTGGCTTCTTCCTTGCTGAGCGGCCTGTCAGGTTATGTCGATATAGGACTCGTTTTACTGTGGATATAGATACTTTTGTACCTGTTTCTTCCAGCATCTTCACAAGGTCCTTTGCTGTTGTTCTGGGATTTATTTGCACTTTTCGCACCAAAGTACGTTCATCTCTAGGAGACAGAACGCGTCTCCTTCCTGAGCGGTATGACGGCTGCGTGGTCCCATGGTGTTTATACTTGCGTACTATTGTTCGTACAGATGAACGTGGCACCTTCAGACGTTTGGAAATTGCTCCCAAGGATGACCCAGACTTGGGGAGGTCTAAAAAAACATTCTGAGGCCTTGGCTGATTTCTTTTGATTTTCCTATGATGTCAAGCAAAGAGAGACTGAGTTTGAAGGTAGGCCTTGAAATATATCCACAGGTACACCTCCAATTGACTAAACGTATGTCAATTAGCCTATCAGAAGCCTCTAAAACCATGACATCATTTTCTGGAATTTTCCAAGCTGTTTAAAGGCACAGTCAACTTAGTGTATGTAAACTTCTGACCCACTGGAATTGTGATACAGTGAATTATAAGTGAAATAATCTGTCTGTAAACAATTGTTGGAAAATTACTTGTCATGCACAAAGTAGATGTCCTAACCGACTTGCCAAAACTGTAGTTTGTTAACAAGAAATTTGTGGAGTGGTTGAAAAACGAGTTTTAATGACTCCAACCTAAGTGTATGTAAACTTCCGACTTCAACTGTATATACACTGAGTGTACAAAACATTAGGAACATATTCTC
This sequence comes from Salvelinus namaycush, assembly GCF_016432855.1. Lineage (NCBI taxonomy): Eukaryota > Metazoa > Chordata > Actinopteri > Salmoniformes > Salmonidae > Salvelinus > Salvelinus namaycush. The sequence goes on from NC_052320.1 coordinate 17,824,385, forward strand.
TTTCCATGTCATAGACTGACCAGGTGAATCCAGGTGGAAGCTATGATCCCTTATTGATGTTATTTGTTAAATCCACTTCAATCAGTGTAGATGAAGGGGAGGAGATGAGTTAAAGAAGGAGTTTTAAGCCTTGAGACAATTGAGACATGGATTGTGTGTGTGCCATTCAGAGGGTTAATGGGCAGGACAAAATATTTAAAACAGTGTTTGAGACAGTGTATGAGAGTGTTTGGTAAAATGTCAGGGTTTGTCTGATGATAATAATCTTTTAGGGGGTTCTGAAAATCATTGCGAGAGTTGTTAATAGCCAGACTCCAGGCTGTATGTATGTGTGTGTGCGTGTGTGTGCGGGTGTGTACGTGCGTGTATGTTGGCAGGGGCAGGGCGGTGATGGTGAGTGATGTTCACATGGCTGATTATTGGTGATGGGACCAGGTAGAGAGTAGTGTGTCAGCAGCTTTCAGATGCACAGTGAGGGACAGATGCTCTGTGAATACAGACCAGCCAGCCAGGCAAGGCCCTAACACACACACACACACACACACACACACACGCTGGCCTTGATCACGAGAGCATACGCTCCACTATCGTTTTCTCCTTCACTGCTCCTCTGGCAATCAGTTTAGGAGTCACTTGAGCATCCCATCCACCACAGGACAGTACATGACAGGATATATCAGTACAGGACAGTACAGGAAATGGACAGCTAACAGCGTTGCTGTGAACTACTGTATTCATTAGGTGTGGGGCATCATTTCAATTCCAGCCATTTGCAGTAATGCATGAAGTCATTAACTTTTGGGAGTTGTTGGGACAATGAGGGCCGAGAAGGGTGAGATGCCTTCTAGCTGATGGGCTACATGAGGCTACATGAGGCCACATGCAGTCAGCGTTCCAAATTGCACCCTTTTCCCTATATAGTGCACTACTTTTGACCAGGTCCAATGGCCAATTGAGACACATCCACAGAGCAACAACGCAGCCTCAGCCATTGTATTTACAATGGTGTTTGTTCTTCACTCATTGCCCTTTTCTTGTGGCAACAGGTCACAAATTCTGCTGCTGTGATGACACACTGTGGTATTTCACACAACGGATATGGGAGTTTATCAAAATTGGAATTGTTTTCGAATTCTTTGTGGGTCTGTGTAATCTGAGGGAAATATGTGTCTCTAATATGGTCATATATTTGGCAGGAGGTTAGGAAGGGCCACTAGGTTTCCACCTCATTTTGTGGGCAGTGTGCACAAAGCCTGTCTTCTCTTGAGAACAGGGTCTGCCTACGGCAGCCTTTCTCAATAGCAAGGCTATACTCACTGAGTCTGTACATAGTCAAAGCTTTCCTTAAGTTTGGGTCAGTCACAGTGGTCAGGTATTCTGCCACAGTGTACTCTCTGTTTAGGGCCAAATAGCATTCTAGTTTGCTCAGTTTTTTTGTTAATTCTTTCCAATGTGTCAAGTAAATATCTTTTTGTCTTCTCATGATTTGGTTGGGTCTAATTGTGTTGCTGTCCTGGGGCTCTGTGGGGTCTGTTTGTGTTTGTGAACAGAGCCCCAGGACCAGCTTGCTTAGGGGGCTCTTCTCCAGCTTCATTTCTCTGTAGGTGATGGCTTCGTTATGGAAGGTTTGGGAATCGCTTCCTTTTAGGTGGTTGTAGATTTTAACAGCTCTTTTCTGGATTTTTATAATTAGCGGGTATCGGCCTAATTCTGTTCTGCATGCATTATTTGGTGTTTTACGTTGTACACAAAGGATATTTTTGCTGAATTCTGCATGCAGAGTCTCAATTTGGCGTTTGTCCCATTTTGTGAATTCTTGGTTGGTGAGCGGACCCCAGACATCACAACCATAAAGGGCAATGGGTTCTATAACTGATTCAAGTATTTTTAGCCAGATCCTAATTGGTATGTCGAATTTTATGTTCCTTTTGATGGCATAGAAGGCCCTTCTTGCCTTGTCTCTCAGATCGTTCTCAGCTTTGTGTTACCTATGGCTCTGATATTTAGGCCGAGGTATGTATAGTTTTTTGTGTGCTCTAGGGCAACGGTGTCTAGACGGAATTTGTATTTGTGGTCCTGGCAAATAGATATTTTTTGGAACACCATTATTTTTGTCTTACTGAGATTTACTGTCAGGGCCCAGGTCTGATAGAATCTGTGCAGAAGATCTAGGTGCTGCTGTAGGCCCTCCTTGGTTTGGGAGAGATCTAGGTGCTGGTGTAGGCCCTCCTTGGTTTGGGACAGATCTAGGTGCTGCTGTAGGCCCTCCTTGGTTGGGGACAGAAGCACCAAATCATCAGCAAACAGTAGACATTTGACTTCAGATTCTAGTAGGGCGAGGCTGGGTGTTACAGACTGTTTTAGTGCCCTCGCCAATTCGTTGAAATATATGTTGAAGAGGGTGGGGCTTAAGCTGCATCCTTGTCTCACTCCACAGCCCTGTGGAAAGAAATGTGTTTTTTTGCCAATTTTTACCGCACACTTGTTGTTTGTGTACATGGATTTTATAATGTTGTATGTTTTTCCCTCAACACCACTGTCCATCAATTGGTATAGCAGACCATACCAAATTGAGTCAAAGACTTTTTTGAAATCAACAAAGCATGAGAAGACGTTGCCTTTGTTATGGCTAGATTAGGGTGTGCAGGGGGAATATGTGGTCTGTCGTACGGTAATTTGGTAAAAAGCCAATTTGACATTTGTTCATTGGATAGGTTTCTCAATTTCTTTCTTAGGTTTTTGCAATCTTCGTAAAACCATTCGTCATTGTTGTTCATTTTCTTCAGTTTGCTGTTTGAAATGTTTTGATTTGATAGGGAAGCCGAGAGGTCAAATATACTGTTTAGGTTTTCTACTGCCAAGTTTGCACCTTCACTATTACAGTGAAAAATGTGTCCAGGAAGTTGTCTGAAAGGGATTGAATTTGTTGTTGCCAAATAGTTTTTTGTTAGGATTTCACACTAGTTTCATTCCATCTATAGCATTTCTTAATATTATTAAGTTCCATTGGCTTTGATGCCTCATTATTGAGTATTCCTCTGTTCAAGTAGACTGTGATTTTGCTGTAATCTGTAAATGCTCTGAGAGACTCTGGTTTGAGGTCAGTGATAAAGTAGTCTACAGTACTACTGCCAAGAGATGAGCTATAGGTGTACCTACCGTAGGAGTCCCCTCAAAGCCTAACATTGACTGTGTACATACCCAGCGTGCAACAGAGCTGCTGACCCGTTTTTGTTTGTTATGTTGTCATAGTTGTGTCTAGGTGGCATATGGGGGAGGGAATGCTGTCACCTCCAGGTGGGTGTTTGTTCCTCTGTGTGCTGAGGGTGTCAGGTTATTGTCCAGTTCTGGCATTTAGGTCGCCACAGACTAGTACATGTCCCTGGGCCTGGAAATTATTAATTTCCCTCTCCAGGATGGAGAAGCTGTCTTCATTAAAGTATGGGTATTATAGTGGGGGAGGTATAGGTTGCACACAGGAGGATATTTTTCTCTGTTGAGATAATTTTCTTTTGAATTTCTAGCCAAATGTAAAATGTTCCTGTTTTGATTAATTAAATAGTGTGTTAGGTCTGCTCTATACCAAATTAGCATACCCCCTGAGTCCCTTCCCTGTTTCACACCTGGTAGTTTGGTGGATGGGACTACCAGCTCTCTGTAACCTAGAGGGCAACCAGTGGGTTCATCTCCTCTATACCGTGTTTCTTGTAGCATGACAATGTCTGTATTTCTGATTTCTTTGGTGAAGTCCAGGTTCCTGCTCTTTAGGCCAAAGGCAAATGACCTCAGGCCTTGGATATTCCAGAATCTCTCTCTCCCTCCCTCATAGAACAACCAGGATATAAACATCAGCTGTAAGGTAGAGCGACAGTGTCACCTAGTGGTGTGTTGATAGAACAGCCTCTCTCCCTGATCATAGGGACATAGAGGGGTGGAGGCGAAGTGCACAGCAGCATTATATTATATTATCTATGTATTATTCAGCTGTGTATTATTCAGCTGTGAATAATACAGCAGGCCTTTTCAAACAGTATATTCTCCCCAGAGTGACTCATGTCTTACACAAGAAGCTATGGTTCATCAGCGGATATACGCAGGTGTTTATTACTGTATACGGGAGGGATAGAGTATGTAGTCTAGCACTAAGGATCTCGGAGGGAAAAGGAAACACTTTTACTCCTCTGAAGTTTAACATGTAGGCCCACAGAGGAACAGGCTGGACAGAGTCCCATTCCCTACCCTCTATCGTAGCTACAAACCTTCAGTTTAACTAAGTACTGTGCAAATTAGTAAGCTCTGGGAAACTTTGAAGTATGTTTTGATGTTAAGCAATGTATCATGCTGCCATTGATATGCATGTTCGCTTAAGGCTTTGAATTTGAAGACTGCAAATTGACCGCAAGAATCGCAAACAGATTCAATATTTGACTAAAACATAATAATTTCAAACCTTTCTTACATTATACGATCACATATATACTGAGTGTACAAAACATTATGAACACCATGACATAGACTGACCAGGTGAAAGCTATAATCCCTTATTGATGTCACTTAAATCAGTGTAGATGAATGGGAGGAGACAGGTTAAAGAAGGATTTTTAAGCCTTGAGCCAATTGAGACATGGATTGTGAATATTTGCCATTCAGAGCGTAAAGGGGCCAAATAAAATGACCCGCGGCCCGCCAGTTGAGGAACCCTACTCTAGACATGAGTTATTCTCTACACATGATGTCCCACTGCACAAAGTCTTTGACATGTCTAATGACACAGAAAACCAAGTAGCAATTGAGATGATATGGTTCACTGGATCCTAGTCTAGCTGTTTGTGTTGTTCTGCCGACAAAAAAAGCAGAGACACACACACACACACACACACACACACACACACACACACACACACACACACACACACACACACACACACACACACACACTACATACACACAAACACTCAACATGGCCTTGTCTGAACTGGTCCTTCCCCAGCCCTAAGGAGGAGAGTCAAAGATGAGGGTTGAGGGTTGGGCTGGGGGTCACAGCGTGGGTTCTCTGCTATGAAAGGGCAGATAGGCCAATGAGAAAGCAGCAGATGAGCCAGGCAGCTTGACTCATGCCCCTCTTCTGATGCAGTAAACAAGCAGGAGCCCCGGCCCAGTGATGCTCCAACCCTAGCCCCAGCCATGGAGTCAGTCAGGCCCCGAGCCTGCTGATAGGCATGGCAGGGCAGGGAAGTGGGTGCATGGCATCATATCCCAGTCACAGTGCCCAGTGGTGCAAAGAGAATGTGATGTGATCTGTGTATCCTGAAGACAGGCGCTGCTCATCAGGCCGCATCCCTTACATGCATGGTCGTTCCGGATGATGACACAGGAATTAGCTGGTTGTGATGGTGGTAGTGATGCCGCAGGACGGAACAGAACCTTGTGGCTGTCAGAGAACAGGGGAGGTTTAAACACAACCCTGAGTAAGGAGGGAAGACAGGCGGATATGTCACACACACACACAAACACACACTCACACATATACACACACAAACAGCTCAGACCCCCGAGGGTGAGGCCAAACCAGGCAGGAGAGCATATACTGAGCTATGACAAACCCTGGCAGACTGGCTTGGGGCATCATTCAGAGCCATAGTGAGGCAGGATTGTTTGGACTAGCGGCAGTGGGGGTACATAGTGGATTTAAGCGGCAGCGTTGAGCTGTCACTCTGAGGTCTGTCAAAGCTCTGAGTCAGCTCTCTACTATAGCTCTGCTCTGGCTTTGTCACGAAGGGGGAACCGTTTCAGGACACCTTGCATGACAACAGTCTCTTATCCCCATATTACTAATGCCTGCATCATCATAACAGATGTGTTACTGAGATAACAAACAGTTATGAGGTCAGACAGGTCATATGAATATGTATCTAATTCACAGGGAAAGAGTAAAACAACAGATACATACATTATTTTTATTTTTTTTAATCTGTGTGTGCATTACTTATATCAAAAGGTTGGCAGTTCCTCATTAAAGTCCTGTAGATCAATTCATTACTCCCTTTTTGTTTCCAAAGCTCTACTACACAAGCTTCCAACTTACCTAACTTTGTTGCTAACCTATAAAAGAATGAGATACCAAACCCACTCACATGGTTGGTTAACTCTTCAGATTCCTCGGGTCTGCACGGAATTAGCTACATCTGCTTTTAGTTTTCACTTCCAAAATGCATTACATTTGGATTCCCTGGTGCCACTAGGGCAGTTTAAAATCCTGATGATAAATGAGTGCACCGAGGTGTGCAATTGTTTTTAGTGATTGATTTAATAACTTGTTCATGATGGCTGTGATGTTAGTGATGTTCTAATGTAATGTAGTTGTTCGTTTACTTTATGGTCTCAGGGCACCATTGAAAATGAGACCCTGGTCTCAATTGGGCTCCCCTGATTAAATAAAAGGTAATAATATTACAGTTATGTTTATTGTCTTTGCCATTCCTAATCTGAGCTCATGTTGCCAGGTGTCATTAAAAAATGCGACCCTCCCCTCCCCCCTCTTCCCAACATTACAAATATGTTCATATGACCCTCCCCTTGTACTGTAAAATAAATTGCACACCCTCCCCTCTCATAGATTTAATTCAAAATAATGTTTTTAACCACAAATACTGTAGCGACCCTATGTTTATAAATGTGGATATCGACTTTTCCGCTTCAGCATGCTTTTGTGGCACAGTTCATGCCACGCAGGGCTACGGGCCAGAAGGTTGAGGCTTCGCCAAACACCACAGACGAGCTCACTCTCCCTGCCTGTTTCATTACACTACGATCAGAGCTCAGTTCATGCCACGCAGGGCTACGGGCCAGAAGGTTGAGGCTTCGCCAAACACCACAGACGAGCTCACTCTCCCTGCCTGTTTCATTACACTACGATCAGAGCACAGTTGATGCCACGCAGGGCTACGGGCCAGAAGGTTGAGGCTTCGCCAAACACCACAGACGAGCTCACTCTCCTGCCTGTTTCATTACACTACGATCAGAGCACAGTTCATGCCACGCAGGGCTACGGGCCAGAAGGTTGAGGCTTCGCCAAACACCACAGACGAGCTCACTCTCCCTGCCTGTTTCATTACACTACGATCAGAGCACAGTTCATGCCACGCAGGGCTACGGGCCAGAAGGTTGAGGCTTCGCCAAACACCACAGACGAGCTCACTCTCCCTGCCTGTTTCATTACACTACGATCAGAGCCATCTGCAGACAATGATCAGCTAGAGGGATTTCAGATTTTCAAGATTTTGATGCCATATTTATAATTATATAAAATATATGCAACGAATTGTCCACCAATAGGTTTCTGTGCCAATGCACCACACAACCAATAAACAAAGCATACTGACTTCGGGCACTTTAATATCATGGTTTGTGTTTTCAACACCACAATAAATAGACTATGTCAATCTCGACAAAAACAACTAACATCTCTCTCTACCTTGTAGTCTTACCCAGTATCGAAGGCTTGGCTTGACAATCTCCCAATGTTATTACACTTTTTGGTGTTTTGTAACAGAATGGAAAGAGTTTTGAAACTCTTTCTATTCACCAAATGACCTCTGCGCAGTTTGGATTGATTGATTGATTTTATTTGTCAGTAAAAAAAAATACATATACACACAAAGTACAAAGATTTTTAAAGGTGACCGGGATCAATAGTTGGGGACTTGTTTCCATTGTGGTCCCTATTTTTAACATCAATACCGCGGACGCTGACGTCTTGCTCCCAGACATGCTAAACACCTTCTTCGCCCGCTTTGAGGGAAACATAGTGCCACCGACGTGGCCCACTGCGTGGCCGACGTGTAAGTCATTTAAGCATTTTAACCATCACAAACCTGCCTGCCCAGCCGGCATCCCTTGCTGCGTCCTCAGAGCATGTGCAGACCAGCTGGCGGGGATTGTTTACGGATATATTTGATCTCTCCCTATCCCAGTCTGTTGTCCCCACTTCAAGATGTCCACTATTGTTCCTGTACCCAAGAAAGTGAAGGTAACTACTCTAAATGACTATTGCCCCGTAGCACTCACTTCTGTCATCATGAAGTGCTTTGAGAGGCTGGTTAAGGATCATATCAGCTCCACCTTACCCGCCATCCTAGACCCACTACAATTTGCATATTGCCCCAACAGATCCAAGGATGATGCAATCACCATCACACTAAGCACTGCCCTATCCCACCTGGACAAGAGAAATACCAATGTAAGGATGATATTCATCAACTACAGCTCAGCCTTCAACACCATAGTGCCCTCCAAGTTCATCACTAAGCTTGGGGCCCTGGGTCTGAACCCCGCCCTGTGCAACTGGGTCCTGGACTTCCTGACGGGCTGACCCCAGGTGGTGAAGGTAGGCAACAACACCTCCGCTACTCTGATCCTCAACACGGGTGCCCCACAAGGGTGCGTGCTCAGCCCCCTCCTGTACTCCCTGTTAACCCATGACCGCGTGGCCATGCAAGTCTCCAACTCAATCATCAAGTTTGCAGACGACACAACGACTAGACAGCCTACAGGGATGAGGTGAGGGCCCTGGTGGAGTGGTGCCAGGAAAATAACCTCTCATTCAACATAAAACAAAATGAAGGATATGATTGTGGACTTTAGGGAACAGCAGCAAGAGCACGCCCCCAACCACATCGACGGGCCACAGTGGATAGGGTGAAAAGCTTCACGTTCCTTGGCATGCACATCACTGACACCCTGAAATGGTCCAACCTCCGGAGGCTGAAGACGTTTGGCTTGGCCCCTAAGACCCTCACACACTCCTACTGATATACCATTGAGAGCATCCTGTCGGGCTGTATGGCAACTGCACTGTCAGCAACCGCAGGGCTCTCAAGAGGGTGGTGCAGTCAGCCCAACACATCACCGGGGGCACACTGCCTGCCCTCCAGGACATCTACAGCACACTGTGTCACAGGAAGGCCAAGATGATAATCAAGGACCTCAGCCACCAAAGCCACAGCCTGTTCACCCCGCTACCATATAGAAGGCGGTGACAGTACAGGTGCATCAAAGCTGGGACCGAGAGACTGAAAAACAGCTGGTAGATAGTCATCACTAGCAGGCCTCTGCCCTGAATTTTAGTCACTGTTACTAGCCAGCTACCATCCGGTACTCTACCCTGCACCTTAGACACTGCTGCACTATGTACATAGTCATTAAACACTAGTCACTTTCATAATGTTTACATATAATACTGCTGTACACACCTTTCCTATTCATATACTTTCCATAATCCCAATACACACCATCATATACATATATTCCGGACTCTTACACTGCTTGTTCTAATATTTCTATATTTCTTCATTCCTTTCTTTTTTATTTTGTGGATTTCCGTGTATTGTTTTGTACTGTTAGGTATTACTGCATTTTAAAGCTAGAAACATTAGCATTTCGCTACACCCACGATAACATCTGCATAATATGTGTACGCAAAAGTACGTGATAAATATGTACTGCACATAAAAATAACTTTAGCGATTATATTTCCATGTACCAAATGAAAAAATACAAGTTAAATGGGTTTCCATCACGCGTCATAAAGATTGTTGCGTAATCTCGCTGTTGGCTAGAGCGCATTTACATGATGAGATTAATATGGACAAAATAGCGAGATTATTTTAATTGTCAAACGGCAGACAAGCATAGAGGATCACGTCACCAGAAAAATACCCTAGCTATTTGTTGGAAAGGAGCATCAAGCTCATCACCTTGCACTTTCACCACCCTGTACCACACATGTCATCGCGTGACTCCCAAATTTACTTTAACATGATAGTTATTATATAAATATTTGCACATAAAAGCGTTTCCACCGACATTTCTCACATAATTCATTTTACCGACACAAAAAGATCTCACCTTGTCTAGCGTATTTTGTTTTGTCGCCATTTGTAAAGTTTACCGAAAAATGGATCTCTTTCCATCAGGCCTGTCTTTACATTTTTTATCTGACATGCATTTTACTGGCATAAAAAGTTTGGATGGAATCCTGGCTATTATAGGAGGCTGCAGCCTAGTGGTTAGCGCGTTGGGCCAGTAACCGAAAGGTAAAGGTAAAAAGGTAAAAATAACCCGCAGTTAACCCACCGATCCCCGGTAGTTCGTCATGGTAAATAGGAATTCGTTCTTAGCTGTCTTGCCTAGTTAAATAACAAAAACTGTTAAGCCATTTTGAGTATGCTAGAATTATGTTTTGGACTAACGCATGCCTACAGGAGACTGTTGAAGTAACCCAATCAGATGAAAACATTGTGACTAGTTGTGTGCCGTATATAAAAGGTAATACATTTCACAAGTTAAATGATACATGTTTAGGCTATATTGAAGAGTTAGGCTCTAGGTGCGCGAAGAATAGCCACTTGGATTGGAGAGGAGGCACAGCGCATGTTAAACTTTCCTGAATGACTGGTCCTTCCGGGAGCATATGTGGCCACATTATTATAGGACGACTTGGGAGAATGATGATCTGTAACAGACGGCGCATCTGAGTATCAGAAGTAAAAATACTGCCAGACTGGCCTGCTAACTAATCCAAATGGAATGAAACATTCAAATCACAGGTCTTTTGTGCCGTTATTCAAATTACATTTTCACTGCAGCCTAGAGTACACTTTTGTACACACTTGAAAACAATAATGCTAGGTATGGTAATTGTATTGTCCTTAAACAAGATCAATAAAGGAGTGATCTGCCAGCATTGAAGTGAAAGCACCCTGATTAGCTTTCTCCTTGTCTCTGTATCTCTCTGGAGCAGCGTTCTAATTTCTCTCTCTCTCTATCGCTCGCTCGCTCTCTCTTTCTTTCTTTCTCTCTTTCTTTCTTTCTTTCTTTCTTACTCTCTCTCTCTCTCTCTCCCGCAAGCATGCACACACACACACACACACACACACACACACACACACACACACACACACACACACACACACGCATTTACTCCCTCTCTTCTGCCTATATAACTGAGGGAGGTAGCGAGGCGTGGGAACCAGTATTAGAGCTGCCTTGATTTGTTTGATATTCTAAATGTGCCCCACTTCAGAAATATTACCATATTTTTTGTTTTCTGGTTGAGAGCTGTTGGCGTGGCAGCAGCAGCAGTAGCAGCAGTAGTCACGTGTGATATTATAGGCCTTATGCTTGTGCTAGCAGCATCACTATCATCCTGATGAGAAGAGGAGTCTGACTGCCAAGCCTGAGCTAGGGAAGCAGTGAGAGCTATTAGGAGGTGCCAGCGAAGTGTGACTGGAGCAGGCCAGCCAGAAAGGCAGGCAGGAGTGGAGTTGTGAAGGAGAATTACTCTCTTCTCTTTCCTTCCTTGGCTGCAGCTAGACTGTGTTCCCCTCTAGTGGTTTCCCCATTACAGCCAGAGCAGAGGTAGAGGCAGCACAGGGGGGAATGTCACCTTCATAAGCACTCACATAGCGGGAGCAGAGGGAAATACAATGACACAGAAAAGCCAGCAGGTTTACTCCATGCTGCTTGTGTACTTGGCTACTTCTGGAAGTAGTGGTGTACAGTACGGTTGGTGGGGCAACACAGGGAAAGAGATAAGACATTGCTCAGTAATTCTGTGTTGCACAAGCACACTGTGGTGTGAAGTGGGATAGTTGTGGATGGCATGTTACAGGGTGCAAGTAAGGGGTGTAGAAGTGATAGGATTCAGTATGCGTATGGGTGGGTTAGTAGTGTACAGTGTATTAAGGGGGCGTATGGGTGGGTTAGTAGTGTACAGTGTATTAAGGGGGCGTATGGGTGGGTTAGTAGTGTACAGTGTATTAAGGGGGTGTATGGATGGGTTAGTAGTGTACAGTGTATTAAGGGGGTGTATGGGTGGGTTAGTAGTGTACAGTGTATTAAGGGGGCGTATGGGTGGGTTAGTAGTGTACAGTGTATTAAGGGGGTGTATGGGTGGGTTAGTAGTGTACAGTGTATTAAGGGGGTGTATGGGTGGGTTAGTAGTGTACAGTGTATTAAGGGGGCGTATGGGTGGGTTAGTAGTGTACAGTGTATTAAGGGGGTGTATGGGTGGGTTAGTAGTGTACCGTGTATTAAGGGGGTGTATGGGTGGGTTAGTAGTGTACAGTGTATTAAGGGGGTGTATGGATGGGTTAGTAGTGTACAGTGTATTAAGGGGGTGTATGGGTGGGTTAGTAGTGTACAGTGTATTAAGGGGGTGTATGGGTGGGTTAGTAGTGTACAGTGTATTAAGGGGGTGTATGGGTGGGTTAGTAGTGTACAGTGTATTAAGGGGGTGTATGGGTGGGTTAGTAGTGTACCGTGTATTAAGGGGGTGTATGGGTGGGTTAGTAGTGTACAGTGTATTAAGGGGGTGTATGGATGGGTTAGTAGTGTACAGTGTATTAAGGGGGTGTATGGGTGGGTTAGTAGTGTACAGTGTATTAAGGGGGTGTATGGGTGGGTTAGTAGTGTACAGTGTATTAAGGGGGTGTATGTGTGGGTTAGTAGTGTACAGTGTATTAAGGGGGTGTATGGGTGGGTTAGTAGTGTACAGTGTATTAAGGGGGTGTATGGATGGGTTAGTAGTGTACAGTGTATTAAGGGGGTGTATGGGTGGGTTAGTAGTGTACAGTGTATTAAGGGGGTGTATGGGTGGGTTAGTAGTGTACAGTGTATTAAGGGGGTGTATGGGTGGGTTAGTAGTGTACAGTGTGTGGTGGTGATGGGGAGGGGGCTGTATTAAATATACTTATTTTTGGACATTTACATTTTAGTCATTTAGCAGATACTCTTATCCAGAACGACATACAATTAGTGATATATATATATATATAGGTGGGTCAGTAGTGTACGGTGTGGTGGTGTGCAGTGAGCGGGTGGTGGTGGGGAGGGGGGCTGGCGTGGCTGGCTGGCTGGCTGGTGGTAGTGGCTGTCTGGCTGACGTCTGTGTCTCCTCCTCTCTCCCGGCAGTTCATGGCATCAAGTGGACTTGTAGCAACGGGAACAGCAGCTCTGGCTTCTCAGTGGAGCAGCTGGTGCAGCAGATTCTGGACAGCCACCAAACCAAGCCACCTCCCCGGACCCACAACTGCCTCTGCACGGGCACCCTGGGTAAGGGGGAGGGGATAGGGGGTAGATACGGGCAGGAGGATAGGGGGTGAGAGAGAAAGGAGAGATGGGTAGGAGAAGTCTAAGGACAGAAGGCAGGGAGAAGGAGAAGAGGTTTAAGCTCATACATCATGCTCAGAGTGAATGTGAAAGTGTCAGGGTCATGGCTCTCTCGTTTTGGATTGATAAAAGTTCAAATAATATCAAAAGGAACACCAATCAATCAAATGATTACTTGGATAATTACATGTGTTTCCAGGTGATTTGTTTAGGTACAGAAGTACAGGCAGTATTCTTATGGGTATTGTATGAATTCTGATTTAAAGCCTTCCCACAGAATTAGTTTGTGTCACCGAGATTCACTGTACCCTTCTACATTCTTTCTAGATGATTGATGACTTATGCTGTATTTAATGCTATCTCTGAGTAACCTCTCCTCCCTCCCTCTAACAGGCGCAGGGAGCAGCGTGCATCACAAGTGCAACAGCGCCAAACACCGCATCATCTCCCCCAAGGTGGACCCCCGTGGAGGCTACAGCAGTGGTCACTCTGAGGTCCAGAACAACGACGTGTCCGAGGGCAAGACCGAGCACAGCAGCCATGGAGGAGGAGGTGGAGGAGGAGGGAAGAGCTCAGGGGGAGGAGGGGGTAGCGCCAGAGAGAAACGCAATGGAAAGGTCCACAAGCCTGTTCTCCTGCACCAGAACAGCACAGAGGTGTCCTCTACCAACCAGGTGGAGGTCCCAGACACCACCCAGAACTCCCCTGTGTCCATCAGCAGTGGCCTGAACAGCGACCCAGACATGGCTGACAGTCCCGTGGTGACGGGCTTGGGCCATGTAGCCGCCGTCATGTCCCAGAGTGTCTTCATGTCCGAGGTGACCGGAGACCCCGTCTACAGCATGTCCCCCACAGGGGCCCCCAACACCCACCTCATGGGCCCCGACGCAGCCTCCCAGGGCCTGGTGCTGTCCGGTGTTGTGGCAGACAGCCACAAGTTTGCCTTCCCCAGCGGAGGAGCTAGGGAGGGGGGAGCAGACGGGCTGTCCATGCTGTCTGCAGCCGGGGTGTCTGAAGAGCTGGTCCTATCCAGCAGCCTGGATAACGGAGGCATGAAGATACCTGAGACCACCATGAACTTCGACCCTGACTGCTTTCTCAACAACCCCAAGCAGGGCCAAACCTATGGGGGCAGCAGGCTGAAGGGGGACGGCAGCTCCTCCTCCTCCTCCTCTTCCTCCAACGGCACCAATGGCAGCATGCAGCGCTCTCCCTCCATGTCAGACTCTGGATACAGCTTCAACTCTGCTCTGGTGAAGAACATCAAGACGGAGGACATGTCCTTCGAGCAGCAGCTGGCCACCGAGCAGGGATACCAGGTGGGGGTGGTGGTGAGCTGTGGAGGAGGTGTGTCTTGTTCCTCTGGGGCAAGTTCAGCACAGAGCTCCCTCGGCCTGACCCCTGCAGGCTCTCTGCTGCCCTCTGGAGGAGGCCTGAGCCCCAGCACCACCCTGGAGCAGATGGACTTCAGTGCCATCGATGCCAAGCAGGACTACCCGTCCGGGGCTGGGACAGTGGGCTATGGCCAGCCTATAAACAGCCCCCACCTCTCCCACCAGAGCCACTCGCCCAGCTTCTTCCTCCAGGACACCCAGCAGCCCGGCCAGGCCCAGCAGGGCAGGTCCTCCATGGGCCAGAAGACTCACCTGATGGAGCACAACTCCCACGACTCCACAGCCTACATGAGCCTGCAGGTGGTCAAGACGGACTCCCCTGGCAGCAACGGCCATCTCCACCACCACCACCAGAGCCACCAGGGCCAGCATAGGGCCAACTGCAACGGGGGCTCCCCCACCGAGGGGCCAGGGCAGGGGCCTGGGTCTCTCCAGCTCCTGCAGTACCAGGGGGGCTTCCCTGGGCTGGGGCCGGAGCATGAGGAGGTGGTGGGTCTGGAGCAGCCAGGCAGCGTGAGCTCAGGCCAAGCCGGGGGAACAGAGAACGGAGAGGGTCTACTGAAGCCTGGGGATCACCTCCAGGCCTGTGGAGGAGGCAACCAAGAGGGAGGAGGTGCAGAGCACTACCTGCAGCAGGCCAATGACGGAGGAGGAGGTCAGGGAGGTGGAGGGAAAGGAGTGGCCATGCACAACGGAAATGGCGTCAACAATGACGGCAGCAACCGCTCCCAGCAACAGCAGCAGCTGCAGCCCCTCCTCCAGGGGGCTGGGATGGTCCAGGGCCTCTACAATACCGTGGGCCACCACCAGGGCCTGGGCGGAGCGGGCTCCAATGGGGTAGCAGGAGGGGGAGGCATGGAGATCAGCCTGGACCACTTCGACATCTCCTTCGGGAACCAGTTCTCTGACCTTATAAATGACTTCATCTCTGTGGACGGTAGTGGAGCCAACATGACGGCCGGAGGAGCCCTCTACACCCACCAGCTGGTGGGCAACCACGGCTCAGATGGCCAGGCCACACCTAGCGGAGCTCCTCAGCAGGACCAGGAGGACGGAGGTGTAGGAGGGGCCCGGGGAGCAGGATACAGCCCCTCAGAGCTTTGTCTCCAGCCCTGCTGCAGCCCCCAGTCGCTTGGTGGAGGTGCCGGGGGTGCAGGGGTGGAGCCAGGCTCCCTGGCCTACATGCACGTGGCGGAGGTTGTGTCTGCAGCCGTGGCCCAGGGGGCTCTGGGTATGCTGCAGGCCACTGGGAGACTCTTCATCGTCACTGACTACTCCCCTGAGTGGTCCTACCCTGAGGTGAGCCTCCACCACACTGTTAGTGCATGTTCTCCTCCTTTAACTTTCCTTATACTCCAATTTAATTACTAAATAGTTTTATATTGTCATTTTAGTCAGACAGAGTTTTTTTTACTCCTACCAACAAACATACATATCAACATAGTTTGAACTGTAATATCACTGTTCAACCACCGGATGGCAGCTCAATAATGTAATGTACAGAGAGCGTAAGTCTGTGTAACGCAATGACACTGTTCCACCACAAGATGGCGACCACTTTGGTCAGTCAGAAAAATGGCTGTAAAATCACGGTCCAACCACAGGATGGCAGCCCAGTCAAATATACCACAGAGACAATACAAGTCTATGTAATGTCAATGACACTGTTCACCCACGAGATGGCAGCCCTTTCACTAGATTTCATGCAGTTTGAGGATACATCACAGTGTGATCATGTTATTCCTACTGCTCTCCCCTAGATGGCAGCATTACATTAAATAATAGCCTAAATCACACTCGCTCCCTCATATCTAGTATAGATTCAGTTTATCCATTTCCCGCTCTGTGAGTCTGTGTGTTTATCTGTTCCAGGGAGGAGTGAAGGTGCTCATCACTGGTCCATGGCAGGAGGCCAGCTCTAACTACAACTGCCTGTTTGACCAGGTCGCTGTCCCTGCCTCTCTCATCCAGCCGGGGGTGCTGCGCTGCTACTGCCCAGGTAAGACTGGCCTCACTGGCCTGGCCTGCCACACCTCCTGTATCCTTCCACCACGGTCGACTAAATACACAGTCTATTTATTAGGGATATCAGTCATTTTCTTTTAGACTTCTAATTTGGTTTCTGGAGATCAGCATACATTACATGAAGGTTCCTCAGTTGAGATTGTGTCTCACTGGACACTGAGATGTTTTAAGAAGAATAGTATAATGTTCCTAGGTCTACAGGGGTTTAGGGTCAAGAGTGTTAGAGTTGTAGCAGTTATCAGTGAAGCGTCTGATTCAGACTCTGTCTGTCTGTCTCTGTCCACAGCTCATGACACTGGGCTGGTGACGCTGCAGGTGACAGCCAGTAACCAGATCATCTCTAACTCAGTGGTGTTTGAGTACAAGGCCCGCGCCCTGCCCTCACTGCCTTCCTCACAACACGACTGGCTCTCACTGGACGGTAAGAGACAGTCTATCTGCCTCTGACCTTTCTCTGTCTCTCTCGCTCTCTCGCTCTGTCTATCTCCCTCTCCCTCTGCCTCGCTCTCGCCGCCTCTCTCCCTCTCCTCTGTATCTCCCTCTTGCCTTCTCTCTCTCTTTCTCTCTCCCTCTCCTCTGTATTGCCCTCTTGCCTTCTCACTCTCTATCTCCCTCTCTCCCTCCCACTCTCTTTCTCTCTCTCTCTCTCTTTCTCTCTCCCTCTCCTCTGTATTGCCCTCTTGCCTTCTCACTCTCTCTCTACCTCTCTCTCTCCCACTCTCTTTCTCCTTCTCTCTCTCTCTCCCTCTCTCTCTCAAGTATGAAAGCAGCAGTGAGTCAACTCCATTAGATCTTGGGTTCAGGTTGTGTTACAGGACATTGGAGAGCACATGTCTTGTCCTGTGTCTTTATTGTTTTCTAATGTCAGGAAATGTCAGAATCAATAGTTGCCTTGAATCAACTGTAGTAGGAACTCAGTTAATTTGGGGTTTGATTTGACTATAACCATGAAGTGCACCAGTCCTTGTCCTGTGTCTTTCAGAGGATGCTATTATGTTCTGATAGACTTGTCAGGATCAATATCTAATAGCTGTATTGAATCACCTTCATTAGAAATTGAGTTGATCTTGGACTTCTATGACATACATGAGTGTATGTTACTGGGCACGCATGGAAACTGTGATTGGCTGCACAATGAAGACTAGGACCCAAGGGTTTTGCTGCAGGAAATCTTGTGAATTAGTATATTTAGACTAATGGTAGGGAGAGATGGAGTAAGGCACTACAGGGATGTTTATCTCTGTGTTCATGTTGGTAGGCACACGTAGGTGTATATACCAGTATGTGTGTGTGCTTTCCCAGTGTGTGTATGGGGAGTGGGGGGGGGAGCTCCACAGTTGCACACTTACTGCAGTGTCAACACGACTGTGCATTGACAGGATAAAGTAGGGCATGGTGAGGAGAGGGGAGGACTGGAGCGAGCAAGCGGACTGACGGGACAGCTGCATTGCAGACGGCCCTTGAGGGAGTGGGAGTGAGTAATCAGGAGTTGTCGGCTCCCAGGCAGGCGTTGCACGGTGGAACCAGTGTATCCCTCCGCCATTCATTCATATGGTAAACTCACTCTCTCTCTGCCTCACTGGCACATTCACAGGACCAGTTTAGGAGGGGCTAAGCTAAGGAGCTGAGGGAAAACACAAGTCTGATCTGTTCACCCATTCCCCTTTCCCACTCAGTGGCTTGATATTGGCTTGGCAATTGTATTGGTAATGGTTTTGGCTTGTGGTTGCATTTTGATGGTTATTTTGGCTTGTGGTTTAATTTGGAATCATCTCATTTGCCATGTATGGTAATCATTTACTAGATGTATTTTCTCAATCTGTTCATGTCCAAAGGTGACAGGTTTACTGCTGACTTTTCAGATGTATGCCTATGTTGCCTAATACTTGTCCTGATGACACTCATAAATACTACATGGTGTTTATAAATTAATCCTGCTACACTGAACAGAAATATAAATGCAACATGTAAAGTGTTGGTCCCATGTTTCATGAGCTGAAATAAAAAATCCCAGAAATGTTCCATATGCACAAAAAGCTTATTTCTCTCAAATTGTGTGCACAAATATGTTTACATCCCTGTTAGTGAGCATTTTATCCTTTGTCAAGATAATCCATCCACCTGACAGGGAAATAAAAGACCACTCTAAAATGTGCAGTCATACAACACAATGCCACAGATGTCTCAAATTTTGAGGTAGTGTGCAATTGGCATGCTGACTGCAGGAATGTCCACCAGAGCTGTTGCTAAATTGAATGAGATCATCCGGCTTCTTCACCTGCGGGATCGTCAGAGGTTACTCATGTTTATTGAGTAATCTCAGTGACATGTTGATTGAGTAATCTCAGTGACAAGCTGATTGAGTAACCTCAGTGACATGCTGATTGAGTAATCTCAGTGACAAGCTTATTGAGTAACCTCAGTGACATGCCGATTGAGTAATCTCAGTGACAAGCTGATTGAGTAATCTCAGTGACATGCTGATTGAGTAACCTCAGTGACATGCTTATTGATTAATCTCAGTAACATGTTGATTGAGTAATCTCAGTGACATGCTGATTGAGTAACCTCAGTGAAATGCTGATTGAGTAACCTCAGTGACATGCTGATTGAGTAATCTCAGTGACATGCTGATTGAGTAATATCAGTGACAAGCTGATTGAGTAATCTCAGTGACAAGTTGATTGAGTAACCTCAGTGACATGCTGATTGAGTAATCTCAGTGACATGTGCTGATTGAGTAACCTCAGTGACAAGCTGATTGAGTAACCTCAGTGACATGCTGATTGAGTAATCTCAGTGACATGTGCTGATTGAGTAACCTCAGTGACAAGCTGATTGAGTAACCTCAGTGACATGCTGATTGAGTAATCTCAGTGACAAGCTGATTGAGTAATCTCAGTGACATGCTGATTGAGTAATCTCAGTGACAAGCTGATTGAGTAACCTCAGTGACATGCTGATTGAGTAACCTCAGTGACATGCTGATTGAGTAACCTCAGTGACATGCTGATTGAGTAACCTCAGTGACATGCTGATTGAGTAACCTCAGTGACAAGCTGATTGAGTAATCTCAGTGACATGCTGATTGAGTAACCTCAGTGACATGCTGATGGAGTAATCTCAGTGACATGCTGATTGAGTAACCACAGTGTCAAACTGACAAGCTGATTGAGTAACCTCAGTGACATGCTGGTTGAGTAATCTCAGTGACATGCTGATTGAGTAATCTCCGTGACATGCTGATTGAGTAATCTCAGTGACATGCTGGTTGAGTAATCTCAGTGACAAGTGAAAAAATAACAAATTGATACACTAGTATCATCCAGTACAATAACGGGTGCTCTCCAAGGTCCTGAAAGTTCATATTAAATCAATTTACTTTCCAACAACACTAAGTATGGACTACTATAAACTACATCAAATATTGCCATTCTACAGCACCACAAATTATTCTATTAAAATAAAATAAAATCATATTTACACCAAATTCACTGCATGAAGCAGTTAGTTGCATTGTATAACACAGCATGAATGACATTCTGCACGTGCTACATCACAGATAAATGTAACCTAGAAAAGACTCAACTCCAGATATGCGACACTATCCATTTGCGTGCCTGTAATGACCCATAATTTGATCACTCAATAGCCTTAATAATATAAATCCCATTCCGTTCATTCTGAAACTGTGCTATGCTATGATGTGCTAATGGCACAGCTGCCTGCCTGCTTTGATTTGTCATAATGCAGAGTGGGGGAGGGGGCACTTTTCCTTCCTCTGCAGCACTGCAGGTACGGAGCCATGGGCAGGACAGAAAACACTGAGGTATCGGAGCTGCAGAACAGTCTTTTACCCGTTAATAATTTTCTGTCCATTGTCCTGGACGGTCCCGTTGGCGCTCACTACCCGGGTACTGGTTCGTTAGGAAGACAGTGCGCGCCAAATTAGGCTATACAGAGCTGTTCACCGCTCCTGGTGGTTCTCCATCTAATCTGAAAGTAAACAGGTGTAGTAAAGCTACCTACCCTCATAAAAAACCAGTGGACTGTGTAATGCAGGGTCACTGTTAGGTAAATACGGCAACCTAGCGCAGACATACAGGGCAACAAGCGGTTTGTTTCAAATAAATAATGTCGATATAGACTGGAGCTGACATTTACCACTGGAGATAACCGCTCATTTGAAAGCTAACCCACTTTAAGTGACAATGAACCGAAGTAGGCTACATAGGCTGCGTCGAATATTTTCTCCATCAAATAAAATCAAACGCGAGAAAAAACGACTTGTACAAAACCTGTACACACCTCAATTTGGTTGTTGGTTGGTAGTTGAAAATGTAAAAGTAAAAGCGAAATGTATTAATAGTAATGAGAGCGCCAAGGGGGCTCGAGCTTTTAAAAGCTCGACAGCTGGAGGAGAAAACTAGGGCATCTGTTTACCTGCGGCACGTGCGCACGACGACGTCTACTCGCAACAATGTATTTTATTTTACTGCAGGCTAGTGGGGGACTGAGGAGAGAGAAGCGCAGCAAGGGAAGGAGGGGGTAGGAGAAAATGATGTGTAGGGGAGGGGGCTATGATAGAAAGAGTAGTGAGTGGTCTTTATTGCTCTCTCTCTCTCTCCCCTCGCATCGGTGTTCCACTTTGTTATAGTGTTAATGAGTGCTCTATTGATCTTCTACACACCAAGGATATTGTTTTACTCATAGCATCATTTAATACCAAGAAACTGTGGGAATTGGGAAACTGTGCACATAAATGAAATGCAGCATGCTTGGACTTTGGTCAGGATGCCAGTGAATGACATCTGCTCTTCCTAAAGAGAAGGGAAACAGTTTGGCTTTTCAGGGGGACTCTACCAATGGAAAATGAAGTAGAAGGTTAGATGTGTTTAGAGTATTTTTGTTGAACGGTGTTGTGGTGTATCTGTGTGTTATCTTCTGGTGACTAACAGGAGAAGTTAAGTTACACACGCTTTAGACGTTTTACTCAAAGGCTGACTCTGTATTGTTTCAAGACGAGTACTAGCATGTCATGCTCATCAGTATGTCTTATCGTTTAGCCTACTATTGTTGAGAATGTTTTGTTGTGTGCTTTCTCAAAATGTTTAGTGTTACTGTCTGTGGCTGTCTCCTTCATTTCACACTGTAGCAGTAGAGTAGTTGGTGTGGAACTAGCTTGTTTCTCTGTACTTTTTTAATCTGTCTCATTTTATGCCTTCATTTTTTTTTACAAAGTCAATTAAACGGAAGCTTAGTATTTGTTTCAGCACTATCCTTAACATGCAAGGGCTTCAAATTGCAGCATGGGTTCACAGCTTACTATCACATCATAAGTACTCACAAAGCAAGATTATCGACAGTTTATTTATAGCCTACGAACGAGATACACTCAAAAAGCCTGAAAACCAGCATGTCTTTAACTCTAGTGCTGGTAACAAGGGGGATTCTTTCACGTGCACAATACACGAGCGCTAATTTCGCTGTCCACCGCGTCATCCTTCTGAAACTCAAAAGCAAGTTGATCAGGTAGGCTAAAGCAGGCTATCTTTTGCGTGCTTAGTTGATGCTAGAAAACTAATGAATAGTAACTGACTTATTTAGTAGTTCTCACGTGCTAATACAACGAGACCAAACCAGTTTCACAACTGTGGCCTGTGCCATTGAAAGCATGCAGAAACACGCAAGATGGATATGATTTAGTGACCGAAGCTAAAAGGATAGCATGACCGAAAACAGGATTCGACACCCTCCTAGCCTGACTGCGCTAGACTTTTAAAATACATGAGTAACAAGAGGAGGGAAATGCCCTATTAGAAAACCATTAACAGCTCTGTAGTAACAAAACACTTCTGCAGCATTACGCTGAAGCCATGGGACAAAGTATTTCAAGTGTAACAGTGATTAAAAAGGCATCTCTAGTAGGCTAGCATCTTATTCCACCTGAATGCAATAACGTTTTCAGAACCATAGGGCTTTGGACAGCGACGATAACAGTTGAGACAGGGATGCTTCAGAACCATGGTGCTATGGATAGCGACATTAACCCTTGTATTGTGAAACGTCTGCAGGACACATACTATATTATTATTTTAGGTCCTCCAGTCGTGTTTAATAACTGTATAACAGTTGTGTTGGTTTGTTACACTCTGAATGTAGCCTATCACTCATGTATAGGCCAATTCCCCTCTCCACAATGATACTTGTTGCTCGTCTATTCTTAACCCTCTAAAAAAGCCCTGTTGACTTGGTGCTACATGACTCAGAATAACAGAACTTTATAGTAGCATGTGCAGGCAGTTTATGTGCAGGCAGTTTATGTGCAGGCAGTTTATGCTGTAAGAAACAGACCTTGGTAGATGTCAATTCTTAACAGTAATGATGACAAAACACAGAAAGCAGAGAGGCTATTATAATTTGCCAAGCGTAGTTTGTTCCAAATGCAATTGTAATAATATACTGCTGCAGGAGTTTGTCCATTTAGAAATGTTTGATGGAATGAGAGCAGCTCCAGTGAAGTGGAAATGCTTACCAGGGCATGACTTTACCCCAGGGCATGACTTTACCCTAGGGCATGTTTTTTTTCCCAGGGCATGGCTTTATCCCAGGGCATGGCTTTACCCCAGGGCATGACTTTACCCCAGGGCATGACTTTATCCCAGGGCATGGCTTTACCCCAGGGCATGGCTTTACCCCAGGGCATGGCTTTACCCCAGGGCATGACTTTACCCCAGGGCATGGCTTTATCCCAGGGCATGGCTTTACTTTATCCCAGGGCATGGCTTTACCCCAGGGCATGGCTTTACCCCAGGGCATGGCTTTATCCCAGGGCATGGCTTTACTTTATCCCAGGGCATGGCTTTACCCCAGGGCATGGCTTTACCCCAGGGCATGACTTTATCCCAGGGCATGGCTTTACCCCAGGGCATGGCTTTATCCCAGGGCATGGCTTTACTTTACCCCAGGGCATGACTTTATCCCAGGGCATTGCTTTATCCCAGGGCATGGCTTTATCCCAGGGCATGGCTTTACTTTATCCCAGGGCATGGCTTTACCCCAGGGCATGGCTTTACCCCAGGGCATGACTTTACCCAGGGCATGGCTTTATCCCAGGGCATGGCTTTACTTTACCCCAGGGCATGACTTTACTTTACCCCAGGGCATGACTTTACCCCGGGGCATGGCTTTATCCCAGGGCATGTTTTTTTACCCAGGGCATGGCTTTACCCTAGGGCATGGCTTTACTTTACCCCAGGGCATGGCTTTACCCCAGGGCATGACTTTATCCCAGGGCATGGCTTTACCCCAGGGCATGGCTTTACCCCAGGGCATGGCTTTATCCCAGGGCATGGCTTTACTTTACCCCAGGGCATGACTTTACTTTACCCCAGGGCATGACTTTACCCCAGGGCATGGCTTTATCCCAGGGCATGTTTTTTTACCCAGGGCATGGCTTTATCCCAGGGCATGGCTTTACCCCAGGGCATGGCTTTATCCCAGGGCATGTTTTTTTACCCAGGGCATGGCTTTACTTTACCCAGGGCATGGCTTTATCCCAGGGCATGGCTTTACCCCATGGCATGACTTTACCCCAGGCCATGGCTTTATCCCAGGGCATGGCTTTACCCCAGGGCATGGCTTTACCCAGGGCATGGCTTTACCCCAGGCCATGGCTTTATCCCAGGGAATGGCTTTATCCCAGGGCATGGCTTTACCCCAGGCCATGGCTTTATCCCAGGGCATGGCTTTACCCCAGGGCATGGCTTTATCCCAGGGCATGGCTTTACCCCAGGCCATGGCTTTATCCCAGGGCATGGCTTTACCCCAGGGCATGGCTTTATCCCAGGGCATGGCTTTACAGTACTAGAACCTGTGGAAGGAGTAAATGGAAATGTCTCTTTAGAGAAAAGGGTTCATTTGTATCTCTTCTCTATGCTTCCCCTTAAGCTGCGGAGGCAACTTGTGATGACCAAATTCATGTTCACACACATAATCAACATGACTGAAGTGTTTAGCGAGATGTAACATTCCCTTCAACGTTCTCTTAACATTTTTGAGCAAAAAAAATGTGTGTGACTCTTCAATAGCTTTACCATATCATTAGTAGTTTTTTGCCTAAAATGACATACCCAAATCTAACTGCCTGTACCTCAGGCCCTGAAGCAAGGATATGCATTTTCTTGGTATCATTTGAAAGGAAACACGTTGAAGTTTGTGGAAAAGTTAAAGGAATGTAGTAGAATATAACACAATAGATCTGGTAAAAGATCATACAAAGAAAAAATCAACCGTTCTTTTGTATTTTTTTTGTACCATCATCTTTCAAATGCAAGAGAAAGGCCATAATGTATTATTCCAGCCCAGCTGCAATTTCGATTTTTGGCCACTAGATGGCAGCAGTGTACGTGCAAAGTTGTAGACTGATCCAATGAACCATTGCATTTCTGTTAAAAATGTTGAACCAAGACTGCCCAAATGTGCCTAATTTGTTTATTAATAACTTTTCATGTTCAAAACCGTGCACTCTCCTCAAACAATAGCATGGTATTCTTTCACTGTAATAGCTACTATCAATTGGACAGTGCAGTTAGATGAATCATAATTTAAGCTTTCTGCCAATATCAGATTTGTCTATGTCCTGGGAAATTTTCTTGTTACTTATAACCTCATGCTAATCGCATTAGCCTATCCCAAAGAAGTTTTAATAGCTAACCCTTTACTCTCAGCCTTTAGTCAGGCTGAGCGCAGTATACTGTCAATAGTTGTGTGTTTCCAACACAACAGTGGGGACTATTACTTGCAGAGATGATGTCATAAACATATCATACCTCAAGTCAGAACTATTACTTTACACTGCTGTGACACATGCAGTGATTTTGGACTTCTGTTTGGCTGACTAACAAGTGTAAGCTGTGCTTTCATACAGCTTCATGGGGTATTGTGTTGTCATTTATCATAGTGTTATTCCATGTGTCGTGTTTACGATAGAATTTTCATGGTTTTAGGGCTACGATACTGTAGGGCTATGAAAGCAGCATTTACTATAGCTGAGATGTGTTGTATGGGCGGCAGGTACCCTAACGGTTAGGAGCATTGGGCCATTAACCCAAAGGTCTCTGTTTCGGATCCCCGAGCCAACTAGGTGAAACATCTGTCGATGTACCCTTGAGCAAGGCACTTAACCCCAACATCTCCTGTAAGTTGCTCTGGATAAGAGTGTCTGGTAAATTACTAAAATGTGAAAGAGAATATGGTGTAATGGACTTGGTGTGAGTGCTAAAGCTCTCTAACTACAGGTCAGATTACAGCTTTTGAGAATGTTTAAAGGGACCTCTAACACAATTGATGGAGTGCAGTCCTGCTTCTTACTCTACCCATTTGACTTGTTTTTTTCTCCAATTAATCCTCATAATTTGAATTTACTTTTGTGGCTTCAAGCATAAAATACATTGTAGGCATGCAATTTTCTGTATGAATGCAATTCATTCTTATGACATTCAGCACTTATAAACTACTCAGCATTTATTATGTTTTGGACAGTAATTCCAGAAAAATTTTGTCCAGTCGACATTTTGTGGATCTGTTGGTTAATACTGCGGATAGTTGGAAACCTGTTTGCCAGCAGCATTTAGAAAATGGTCTTGATCTATGAAAAGCCTGCTTTCTCAAGGACTATGGACTGGTGCTTGTTGATTGATTTTGTCCAGTGGCTCTCAGACCTTCTACCATATAAGCCAATGGAATGTTGTGGGGCAGAACACACAGGAATGAGAAATCTTGGTCATAATATACTAGTTAGTACATCAGTAGAAGTGAGGGTTCATCTGTAGACTCCCCTGTAAAAACATGTAAGAAATGTTGTTGTCTTGCATGTTGTTGTTGTTTTGCCAG
The DNA here is from genome assembly GCF_016432855.1 of Salvelinus namaycush. Classification (NCBI taxonomy): domain Eukaryota; kingdom Metazoa; phylum Chordata; class Actinopteri; order Salmoniformes; family Salmonidae; genus Salvelinus; species Salvelinus namaycush. The sequence continues at coordinate 17,850,868 of NC_052320.1, forward strand.
CACTACACAGCTGATTCAAATCCACTCAAGCTTTGATTATTTTAATCAGCTGTGTAGTGCAAGGGCAAAAACCAAAATGTGCACCCAGGGGGCCCCAGGACCGTGTTTGGGAAACCCTAGGCCACAGGCTGATGGACTATATCACTGCATTGCTAGTATTGTATCATTTAGTATTCTGCCTCCAGCTGATGCTTTAACGTCATACATATTAGAACAATTGCTAAGCATAAGAATATACATGTACAGGTCTAGTGTGGTTTCTTATGTGCCACATTCTATGGTGCACATCATCATTTGCTATAATCATAGGTTATGTGTAGGAATTAGTAAAGCAGATATTTGTCATTTTCTGTAATAGCAGATTACAAGCAGTAATTCCTCTTTGTGTTGTCTCTTCTCGTGGCATTTCACTGGCTTGTAGAGCAGTCCGAAATATAGAGTACCTCCTCAGTCTTGATGTTGAATTGAAATTGACCTGCCTCTCCTGGGACCTGGACTGATGCCATGAGGTCAGACGCATGCTACCTGATGAGCTTATTTACAACCTTGCCAGACAGGACTTCCATATTAGGAGTAGACAGACTTATGTGTGAACTATAAAGCATCTGGCTTTTTAAAATGTAGACTGTGGAGCTGTTTGCTCCTCTATATTTATGTATGTAAAATCCTATAGAAGAACCCGTTGCATGAATGGTCGGTTTCTAACTGAATAAGACACTGATAGTGGAAATGCTTTGACTAAATGTGTGTTGTTTTACATTAGTCATTACTAATATGTTGCAACAGAAGGTGAATAGCCTACATTTTCTACGTTGTTCTGATGATATATAGGTGTCACGCCCTGGCCTTAGTATTATTTGTTTTCTTTATTATTTTAGTTAGGTCAGGGTGTGACATGGGGTATGTGTGTGTTTTGGGTGATTATATGGTATAGGGGGTGTTGGTTGTAGTGTATGGGTTTGTGTTGAGTGTATGTGTCTAGGTATGTCTATGGTTGAGTGTAGGTGTTTAGGAAAGTCTATGGTTGCCTGATTTGGTTCTCAATCAGAGACAGCTGGTTATTGTTGTCTCTGATTGGGAGCCATATTTAAGGTAGCCATAGGCTTTAGGTGTTTGTGGGTAATTGTCTATGTTGAACGTTTGTAGCCTGTGTGTGTGTGTGTGTGTGTGTGTGTGTGTGTGTGTGTGTGTGTGTGTGTGTGTGTGTGTGTGTGTGTGTGTGTGTGTGTGTGTGTGTGTGTGTGTGTGTGTGTGTGTGTGTGTGTGTGTGTGTGTGTGTGTGTGTGTGTGTGTGTGTGTGTGTGTGTGTGTGTGCACTTTCGTTTGTAGCTTCACGGTTGTTTTGTTTTGTGTAGTGTTCGTTTTTGTGTTTTTCCTCTTCTAATAAAAGAAGATGTTCTTTTCACGCGCTGCGCCTTGGTCCGTCTCTCCTCCACACGATCGTGACAATAGGCTACTGTTCTTGTTAGCCATTACAGTGCAATCAATGCTAAATAGATTTGCTCCTGCAGAATTGATTTGCAGGGTTACAAAACAATGTTAATATATAGCGAAGTTGGTTACACCAACAACATTGAAATTACATTAATAAAAGACAAATCAATAGACTGCACTTCTACCCTCACTGACCCCTATAATCACTACATGACATTGGATTCTATGTAGTGTTCTCAGTAGGAAATGTCTGGTGTTCTGGTTTTGACCCATGCTAACCCTTGCTGTTGTTTGTGTCACTTTGTTGGGTTTAAGCTTACACAATGGGTTTAAACTGGGTCAATGTTTCATTTTGAAATGAATGCACTCTCTCAAAGAGAATTGAGATGAAATTGAAAACTGAGAGGAGATTACCTTATCTTATTTCTGTGGTCTTAATCCTTGGTCTTTTCAAACCTCTCATCAATATTCTATACTCTGTCCAGGAGAAAGAATACTGCACGTAAACCCATTACAAGCTGAAGGAAGAGGACAACACTATTAAAGAAAAAAACACAATGGACAGAACCAACAAAGCTGGTCATTATGCCAAAGAAAGGCAACTTGGCCTTTGATTATCAGTGTACCCATGGGTCCCAGCTGTGCGGGCCTGTGCCAGATGGCCTCGCAACCTCTTCCTTTAGACAGACACAAATACCAGCTTCTGTCAATCAGGATAATATACTGCACAATCACAGACTCAGAGAGAGGTAGGACTGATCTTATTACTTAGCTACGTGTGAGGGTTTGCTGAGGTTGGACCTCAGCCTTCTTAGATCAGTATATGTGGGGGTTTGATATAGCCACAGCCTTTCAATTAGGCTATATGTGGGGGTCTGATATAACCACAGTCTTTAACTGGTACAGAACATGTGGGGGTTTGATATATGACCTCCCGGGTGGCGCAGTGGTCTAGGGCACTGCATCGCAGTGCTAGCTGCGCCACCAGAGTCTCTGGGTTCACGCCCAGGCTCTGTCGCAGCCGGCCGCAACCGGGAGGTCCGTGGGGCGACGCACAATTGGCATAGCGTCGTCCGGGTTAGGGAGGGTTTGGCCGGTAGGGATATCCTTGTCTCAGTATGTAAAATGTAATAAAATGTATGCACTCTACTGTAAGTCGCTCTGGATAAGAGCGTCTGCTAAATGACTAAAATGTAAATGTAATAACCGCAGTCTTTAACCGGTACAGAACATGTGGGGGTTTGATATAACCGCAGTCTTTAACCGGTACAGAACATGTGGGGGTTTGATATAACCGCAGTCTTTAACCGGTACAGAACATGTGGGGGTTTGATAAAACCACAGTCTTTAACCGGTACAGAACATGTGGGGGTTTGATATAACCGCAGTCTTTAACCGGTACAGAACATGTGGGGGTTTGATATAACCACAGTCTTTAACCGGTACAGAACATGTGGGGGTTTGATAAAACCACAGTCTTTAACTGGTACAGAACATGTGGGGGTTTGATAAAACCACAGTCTTTAACCGGTACAGAACATGTGGGGGTTTGATAAAACCACAGTCTTTAACTGGTACAGAACATGTGGGGGTTTGATAAAACCGCAGTCTTTAACCGGTACAGAACATGTGGGGGTTTGATATAACCACAGTCTTTAACCGGTACAGAACATGTGGGGGTTTGATATAACCACAGTCTTTAACCGGTACAGAACATGTGGGGGTTTGATATAACCACAGTCTTTAACCGGTACAGAACATGTGGGGGTTTGATAAAACCGCAGTCTTTAACCGGTACAGAACATGTGGGGGTTTGATAAAACCGCAGTCTTTAACCGGTACAGAACATGTGGGGGTTTGATATAACCACAGTCTTTAACTGGTACAGAACATGTGGGGGTTTGATAAAATCGCAGTCTTTAACCGGTACAGAACATGTGGGGGTTTGATAAAACCACAGTCTTTAACCGGTACAGAACATGTGGGGGTTTGATAAAACCACAGTCTTTAACCGGTACAGAACATGTGGGGGTTTGATAAAACCGCAGTCTTTAACCGGTACAGAACATGTGGGGGTTTGATAAAACCGCAGTCTTTAACCGGTACAGAACATGTGGGGGTTTGATATAACCACAGTCTTTAACCGGTACAGAACATGTGGGGGTTTGATAAAACCGCAGTCTTTAACCGGTACAGAACATGTGGGGGTTTGATATAACCACAGTCTTTAACCGGTACAGAACATGTGGGGGTTTGATATAACCACAGTCTTTAACTGGTACAGAACATGTGGGGGTTTGATAAAACCACAGTCTTTAACTGGTACAGAACATGTGGGGGTTTGATAAAACCACAGTCTTTAACCGGTACAGAACATGTGGGGGTTTGATATAACCACAGTCTTTAACCGGTACAGAACATGTGGGGGTTTGATATAACCACAGTCTTTAACCGGTACAGAACATGTGGGGGTTTGATATAACCACAGTCTTTAACCGGTACAGAACATGTGGGGGTTTGCTACAGTGGCAGCATAGAGATAACGATGAAGTCCAACAGGTTTGATTGGCATTAGAAGACACACAGGTTGGTATCTGACTGTGAGGATGATTAAAGGTGTCAGCTCACACCCTGCCAACCCATAGCTCTACACAGAGAATGTAAACAGGGGCCCCAGCAGTCCATTCGTCTTAAAGAAACCATGCTAGTCTAGGTCTTTGTGATTCAGTGTTGTTATTTGTTAGTATCCAGACTATTCTCTTTCACTCCTAAGAACACTGGGGTCCCAGCAGACTGCCTGGACTTCTAGCAGATTCTCGCCATATCAACGGCCAGACATAGCATGGCTGTATGGTGATGCCTATAGGGAGGCTGAGGAGAGTCTGGTGGAATGAATGTTCAGTAGCAAACACATTCGTAGTAAAACTGTGGATAAGGGGGGCAGAATATTCATCATTGATGCTTAGCTGTGTCTCCTGTGGCCTTCCACATGCCTTCCACTCCATGCTACTACATCAGAGCTAATTAACTGCAAAAACACTATACAGTACCAGTCAAAAGTTTAGACGCACCTACTCATTCAAGGGTTTTTCTTTATATTGACTATTTTCCACATTGTAGGATAATAGTGAAGATAACATAGGAATTGTGAAAATATGAGTTTAAGTGTATTTGGCTAAGGTGTATGTAAACTTCCGACTTCAACTGTAGTAGCCAAAAAAGTGTTAAACAAATCAAACTATATTTTAGATTTTAGATTCTTCAAAGTAGCCACCCTTTTCCTTGATGACAGCTTTGCACACTCTTGGCATTCTCTCAACAAGCTTCACATGGAATGCTTTTCCAACAGTCTTGAAGGAGTTCCCACATATGCTGAGCACTTGTTGGCTGCTTTTCCTTCCCTCTGCGGTCCAACTCATTCCAAACCATCTCAATTAGGTTGAGGTCTGGTGATTGTGGATGCCAGGTCATCTGATGCAGCACTCCATCACTCTCCTTCTTGGTCAAATAGCCCTTACACAGCCTGGAGGTGTGTTGGGTCATTGTCCTGTTGAAAAACAAATGATAGTCCCACTAAGCCCAAACCAGATGGGATGGCGTATCACTGCAGAATGTTGTGGTAGCCATGCTGGTTAAGTGTGCCTTGAGTTCTAAATAAATCACTGACAGTGTCACCAGCAAAACACCCCCACACCATCACACCTCCTCCTCCGGGCTTCATGGTGGTAACTACACATGTGGAGATCATCCGTTCACCTTTCACTGCGTCTCACAAAGATACGGTGGTTGGAACCAAAAATCTCAAATTTGGACTCCAGACCAAAGGACAGATTTCCACCGCTCTAATGTCCATTGCTCGTGCTTCTTGGCCCAAGCAAGTCTCTACTTCTTAATTTCTTTGCAGCAATTCGACCATGAAGGCCTGATTCACGCAGTCTCCTCTGAACAGTTGATGTTGAGATGTCTGTTACTTGAACTCTGTGAAGCAGTTATTTGGGCTGCAATTTCTGAGGCTGGAGCCCTGATGAACTGAGGTAACTCTGGGTCTTCCTTTCCTGTGGTGGTCCTCATGAGAGTCAGTTTCATCATAGCGCTTGATGGTTTTTGCGACTGCACTTGAAGAAACTTTAAAAGTTCTTGAAATTTTCCACATTGACTGACCTTCATGTCTTTAAGTAATGATGGACTGTCATTTCTCTTTGCTTATTTGAGCTGTTAATAATATGGACTTGGTCTTTTACCAAATACGGCTGTCACGTTCATAGTTCTTGTGTGTTTTACTTGTTTTAGTGTTGGTCAGGACGTGAGCTGGGTGGGCATTCTATGTTGTGTGTCTAGTTTGTCCATTTCTATGTATGCCTGATATGGTTCTCAATCAGAGGCAGGTGTTTGTCATTGTCTCTGATTGGGAACCATATTTAGGTGGCTTGTTTTGTGTTGGGGTTTGTGGGTGGTTGTTTCCTGTCTTTGTGTTCTGCACCAGATAGGACTGTTTTCGGTTTACACATTTATTGTTTTGTAGTTTGTAGTGTTCACGTTATTATCTTTATTAAATCATGTTGAACACTAGCCGCGCTGCGTTTTGGTCCTCTCCTTCATCCCAGGAAGAAAACCGTAACAACGGCTATCTTCTGTATAACACCCCTACCTTGTCACAACACAACTTATTGGCTCAAACGCATTAAGAAGGAAAGAAATTCCACAAATTAACTTTTAACAAGGCACCCCTGTTAATTTAAATCCTTTCCAGGTGACTGACAACCTTATGAAGCTGGTTGAGAGAATTCCAAGAGTGTGTATAGCTGTCATCAAGGTATTTCTTTATAATTTTTTATTTAACCTTTATGTAACTAGGCAAGTCAGTTAAGAACAAATTCTTATTTACAATGACGGCCTACCCCGGTCAAATACGGACGACGCTGGTCCAATTGTGCACCACCCTATAGGACTCCCAATCACGTCCGGATGTGATTCAGCTTGGATGTTGGCTACTTTGAAGAAACTCAAATATAAAATATATTTTGATTGGTTTAACACGTTTTTGGTTACTACTTGATTCCATATGTGTTAATTAATAGTTTTGATGTCTTCACTATTATTCTACAATGTAGAAAATAATAAAAAATAAAGAAAAACCCTGGAATGAGTAGGTGTGTCCAAACTTTTGACTGGTACTCTATATACATAAGTATGTGAACAATGAGTGGGTTTGGCTATTTCAGCCACACCCGTTGCTGACAGGTGTATAAAACGAGCAAACAGCCATGCAATCTCCATAGACAAACATTGTCAGTAGGATGGCCTTACTGAAGAGCTCAATGACTTTCAGCATGGCACCATCATCGAATGCCACCTTTCCAACAAGTCAGTTCGTCAAGTTTCTGCCCTGCTAAAGCTGCCCCGGTCAACTGTAAGGGCTGTTATTGTGAAGTGGAAACGTCTAGGAGCAACAACTTCTCAGCCGCAAAATGGTAGGCCACACAAGCTCATAGAACAGGACCGCTCAGTGCTGAAGCACGTAAAAATCATCTGTCCTCTGTTGTAACACTCACTACCGAGTTTCAAACTGCCTCTAGAAGCAGCGTAAGCACAATCACTGTTCATCGGGATTTTCATGAAATGTGTTTCCGTGACCGAGCAGCCGCACACAAGCCTAAGATCACCATGTGCAATGCCAAGTGTTGGCTAGAGTGGTGTTAAGCTTGCCCCCATTGGACTCTGGAGCAGTGGAAACATGTTCTCTGGAGTGATGACTCATGCTTCTCCATCTGGCAGTCCTACCTGCCCCAACGCATAGTGCCAACTGTACAGTTTGGTGGATGAGGAATAATGGTCTGGGGCTAATTTTGATGGTTCGGGCTAGGCCTGGTTCACTGACCTCAACCCCATCGAACACATTTGGAACACCGACTGTGAGCCTGAACTCACTAATGTTCTTGTGGCTGAATGGAAGCAAGTCCCCACAGCAATGTTGCAACATCTAGTGGAAAGCCTTCCCAGAAGAGTGGAAGCTGTTTTTGCAGCAAAGGGGGGACCAACTTCATATTAATGCCCATGATTTTGGAATAAGATGTTCGACGAGCAGGTGTCCACATACTTTTGGTCATGTAGTGTACGTGCTTGATAAGCTCCTTGTACCTTGTTCGCCCAATCTATCACAGAGTTACCTAATGTCTCCAAAATAGATTCATATAAGACAGTGTGTCTGTGTTGCGCTCGCTCAGCCTGGGCAGTGTGTATCTGCAGGGAAATAGACAGTGGCCTCATATCCCTCGGCTAGGACAGAGAGCTGTTCTCCACTGCACCGAGTGCTCCAAAAGTCCTCACACACATTACTTGAAGCTTTGGACTTTAGACTATACCTGACGTGTTGATATTAGTACTGTTGTTCCCTTCTCACTTATTAAGGTGTTATGTAGTGTCTGTGTAGTGTCTATGTAGTATCTATGTAGTGTCTGCACTGGCTGTATAGGATGAAGGAGCCTGTAGAATTTTGGCCTGTTGGCCTGTTCTTCAGTTCAGCCCAGCAGCTCAAAGAGCGAGAGCAGATGGCTGACATGTCACAGAGCTGTGACAGATGGGGGAGGGGGGGGGGGTGCAGGGTGACACTCAGGAGACCTATTGACCGACTACAATGTCAGCAGGGACCCCAACACATATGGTCCCAGGGTGCTGTTAATGAGAGTCACAGTGGAGCAGAGGATGATTGGGACAGGTAGAGGTGTTGTCACATTCGCCATATGCTTAGCATGCATGATCCTCACTGACCTTAGAGGGCTCAGGCAGTGGTGTTATTATAGAGTCCCCATGCTCCTCACTCACTCTAGACTAGAGGACTCAGGCAGTGGTGTTAGTATAGAGTCCCCATGCTCCTCACTCACTCTAGACTAGAGGACTCAGGCAGTGGTGTTATTATAGAGTCCCCGTGCTCCTCACTCACTCTAGACTAGAGGACTCAGGCAGTGGTGTTAGTATAGAGTCCCCATGCTCCTCACTCACTCTAGACTAGAGGACTCAGGCAGTGGTGTTATTATAGAGTCCCCGTGCTCCTCACTCACTCTAGACTAGAGGACTCAGGCAGTGGTGTTATTATAGAGTCCCCGTGCTCCTCACTCACTCTAGACTAGAGGACTCAGGCAGTGGTGTTAGTATAGAGTCCCCGTTCTCCTCACTCACTCTAGACTAGAGGACTCAGGCAGCGGTGTTATTATAGAGTCCCCATGCTCCTCACTCACTCTAGACTAGAGGACTCAGGCAGTGGTGTTAGTATAGAGTCCCCGTGCTCCTCACTCACTCTAGACTAGAGGACTCAGGCAGTGGTGTTATTATAGAGTCCCCGTGCTCCTCACTCACTCTAGACTAGAGGACTCAGGCAGTGGTGTTATTATAGAGTCCCCATGCTCCTCACTCACTCTAGACTAGAGGACTCAGGCAGTGGTGTTAGTATAGAGTCCCCGTGCTCCTCACTCACTCTAGACTAGAGGACTCAGGCAGTGGTGTTATTATAGAGTCCCCATGCTCCTCACTCACTCTAGACTAGAGGACTCAGCTTATCAGCGGGTGTGAAGGAAGTAACAGACAAGATCTGGAGGTCAAAGATTGTTATGTAGAACACAAGAGCTGCCTCCTGCAGTTCAGTTGGTCTTTTAGACAAAACCATCGCTCACTCAAACACAGAAACCCAGTTTGAGCAGCTCCTGTTTGTCAGCTAAAACATGTCTCTAAATGTTTTCTGGGGCAAGTGATTAGTGAGTTACTGTTCATATGATGTGCCAGGCTCCCTGTCAGTCAGAGCTCTGTGCCGCTGCTGCCTAACTGTGGGAGTGACAGTATAGACGTGTGCTTTTACACACTGTCAAGAGAGGGAGGAACAAAGCACAAGGAGGGTGTTGGTGATGTCAGAGTGTTGTTGTACTTCTGTTTTCACTGGCTACACGCTCCCCTCTATCCTCCCACCCTCACTCCTCTCGCCCCTCCTCCCTCCCTCCCCTTGTCCCTCCCTCCCTCCTCTCTCCCCTCCTCTCTCCCCTCCCCTCCTCCCTCCCCTCCTCTTTCACCCCCCCTTCCTACCCTCCCCTCCTCCCTCCCTTACTCCATCCCTCCCCTGCCTCCTCCCCTCCTCCCTCCCCTTCCTCCTCCCTCAGTTCCCCTCCCTCCCCTTCTCCATTCCTCCCCCTCCCTCTGCAGTATACGTGCATCACATTCAGAGCAGCAGGCATCAGGTGGCAATGACATCATCTGCACTGCAGCACACTGCAGCAGTGGGTCTGAACAAAGAGATGTCAGCTAGTCCCCTCCTCCTGCCCCCGCCACTGTCTCTCTCCCTCCCTCTCCCTCTCTCCTCCCTCTCTCAGAGAGCATAACCCTGGTGCCTAGACATGCTGCAGGGCTATGACTTACCTAACCCCCTCTCACCCACACCTTCCCCCTCCTACCACTAGGGTATAGGCTGGCTGATGTACCTCTACAGCCCTCATCATCACCTTGCCCTTAGCCACCTATGGAGAGATAATGAAAGGTATCACTGTTGGGGTTTGTAATTTAACAGTGTCAGTGTTGGCTGGTGACAGTATAAGCGCTGTGGAGAGACACAAGGAGGGTGTGTGGGATAAACGTCCATTTGCTATTTTCTAACTACCGCACATCATCAGTAATAGCAGTAATTTACTGGCCTTTGATTGTATGTTTTTTCTTGTAACAGTAACAATTACTTGACCTCTTTCTATATTGACTTATAGGGAACCCAAGCATGACATTCATTCTCCGATGAGTGGAGAGCTTCTGCCTTCAACTGACTTCCAAGATACGGCAGTAGTGTAAATGTCAAAGGGTCCCTGCTGTGGTGGCTCCCCACTTAGGAAGTTCATTACTGCAGTGTCCCCTCTGGAAAAATAAAATATCTATGACCATTATTATAACATAGTGATGGATAATTACATGTATCATATTTTTTCCATTGTGTGCTTTTCTGCCCTGTTATTTTCTTGCCCTCCCATTCATCAATAAGCCAATGCCGCAGGAAGGAAAAAAACATATACACAGAGGCATGTTCCTGTCGCTTAGTTACTCGGCAGCATGTTGCCACAGAAACAGCCTCACAGTGGCTAAATGAGGAATGCTAATGCAGTGGTCCACACTCCTGCTGCAGTGGGCTCACTGTCTGGGCATCACACCCCACTGTCTGTGCACAGCAGTCTGTGTGGGTGTATGTGTGTGTGTGTATGCGTGTGTGTATGTGTGTATGCGTGTGCGTGTGTGTGTATGTGCGTGTGTGTGTGCTTGTTTGAGCATAGAGTTCTCTCCTCTAGTGCGGCAGGTAGCCTAGTGGTTAAGAGGGTTTGGCCAGTAACTAAAAGGTTGCTGGTTCAAATCCCAGAGCTGACTAGGTGAAAAAACTGTCAATGTGCCCTTGAGCAAAGCACTTAAAAGTACCCAAAGTATCTCCTCTAAGTCGCTCTGGGTAAGAGCATCTACTAAAATGTGAAAGAGAATATGGTGTAATGGACTTGGTCTGAGTGCTAAAGCTCTCTAACTACAGGTCAGATTACAGCGTTTGAGAATGTTTAAAGGGACCTCTAACACAATTGATGGAGTGCAGTCCTGCTTCTTACTCTACCCATTTGACTTGTTTTTCTCTCCAATTAGTCCTCATCATTAGATTTTACTTGTACATTTTTATGCAAAGGACTATGGACTAGTGCTTGTTGATTGATTTTGTCCAGTGGCTCTCAGACCTTCTACCATATAAGCCAATGGAATGTTGTGGGGCAGAACACACAGGAATGAGAAATCTTGGTCATAATATACTAGTTAGTACATCAGTAGAAGTGAGGGTTCATCTGCAGACTCCCCTCAGAGAGTGTCTAGGGCCGTGTGTGTGTGTGTGTGTGTGTGTGTGTGTGTGTGTGTGTGTGTGTGTGTGTGTGTGTGTGTGTGTGTGTGTGTGTGTGTGTGTGTGTGTGTGTGTGTGTGTGTGTGCGTGTGTAGGGGTGGACACCATCCACTCTCTGGTCAATCATCCATTTCAAATTAGTCTGTGATGACAGAGTACTGTAGGATAAGAGGCTTTTAAGAATGACTGAGTTACTGTGCATGTAGCCATTAGTGGGTGATTGATGGGCCTTAAAGGTTATTTTACTAAAGGCAATTGTTGTGATGAAGTTAATGATTGATGTTATTGTTATCCCTGTACTTGTGATTAATAACGATTAGGCTCAGATGACATTTATTTTCAGCAGATAGATGAGCTTAGAGCATATCATGGAACATGAGTGGTGTATATGTTGTGTGGTTAGACATGGTGTGTGGTTAGACATGGTGTGTGGTTTGATATGTTGTGTGGTTAGACATGGTGTGTGGTTTGATATGTTGTGTGGTTAGACATGGTGTGTGGTTTGATATGTTGTGTGGTTAGACATGGTGTGTGGTTTGATATGTTGTGTGGTTAGACATGGTGTGTGGTTTGATATGTTGTGTGGTTAGACATGGTGTGTGGTTGGATATGGTGTTTGGCTGGAGAGGTTGTGTGGTTAGACATGGTGTGTGGTTTGATATGTTGTGTGGTTAGACATGTTGTGTGGTTAGACATGTTGTGTGGTTAGACATGTTGTTTGGTTGGACATGGTGTGTGGTTAGACATGTTGTTAGACATGCTGTGTGGTTAGACATGGTGTTAGACATGTTGTTAGACATGTTGTTTGGTTGGACATGTTGTTAGACATGTTGTTAGACATGGTGTGTGGTTAGACATGTTGTTAGACATGTTGTTAGACATGTTGTTAGACATGTTGTGTTGTTAGACATGTTGTTAGACATGCTGTGTTGTTAGACATGTTGTTAGACATGTTGTTAGACATGTTGTGTTGTTAGACATGTTGTTAGACATGCTGTGTTGTTAGACATGTTGTTAGACATGTTGTTAGACATGTTGTTAGACATGCTGTGTGGTTAGACATGTTGTTAGACATGTTGTTATACATGCTGTGTGGTTAGACATGTTGTTAGACATGTTGTTAGACATGTTGTTAGACATGTTGTTAGAAATGCTGTGTGGTTAGACATGTGATTAGACATGTTGTTAGACATGTTGTTAGACATGTTGTTAGACATGTTGTTAGACATGCTGTGTTGTTAGACATGTTGTTAGACATGCTGTGTTGTTAGACATGTTGTTAGACATGCTGTGTTGTTAGACATGTTGTTAGACATGTTGTTAGACATGTTGTTAGACATGTTGTTAGACATACTGTGTTGTTAGACATGTTGTTAGACATGTTGTGTGGTTGGACATGGTGTGTGGTTAGACATGTTGTTTGGTTGGACATGGTGTGTGGTTAGACATGTTGTTAGACATGTTGTTAGACATGTTGTTAGACATGTTGTGTGGTTAGACATGTTGTTAGACATGTTGTTAGACATGTTGTTAGACATGCTGTGTTGTTAGACATGTTGTTAGACATGTTGTTAGACATGTTGTTAGACATACTGTGTTGTTAGACATGTTGTTAGACATGTTGTTAGACATGTTGTTAGACATGGTGTTTGGTTAGACATGTTGTTAGACATGCTGTGTTGTTAGACATGTTGTTAGACATGTTGTTAGACATGTTGTTAGACATGCTGTGTTGTTAGACATGTTGTTAGACATGGTGTTTGGTTGGACATGTTGTTTGGTTGGACATGTTGTGTGGTTGGACATGTTGTGTGGTTAGACATGTTGTTTGGTTGGACATGTTGTGTGGTTGGACATGTTGTGTGGATAGACATGTTGTGTGGTTAGACATGTTGTGTGGATAGACATGTTATGTGGTTAGACATGTTGTGTGATTAGACATGTTGTGTGGATAGACATGTTATGTGGTTAGACATGTTGTTTGGTTGGACATGTTGTGTGGTTGGACATGTTGTGTGGTTGGACATGTTGTGTGGATAGACATGTTGTGTGATTAGACATGTTGTGTGGATAGACATGTTATGTGGTTAGACATGTTGTTTGGTTGGACATGTTGTGTGGTTAGACATGTTGTGTGGTTAGACATGTTGTGTGATTAGACATGTTGTTTGGTTGGACATGTTGTGTGATTAGACATGGTGTGTGGTTAGACATGTTGTTTGGTTGGACATGGTGTGTGGTTAGACATGTTGTTTGGTTAGACATGTTGTGTGGTTAGACATGGTGTGTGGTTAGACATGTTGTGTGATTAGACATGTTGTGTGGTTAGACATGTTGTTTGGTTAGACATGTTGTGTGGTTAGACATGTTGTTTGGTTAGACATGGTGTTTGGTTGGACATGTTGTGTGGTTAGACATGTTGTGTGGTTAGACATGTTGTGTGGTTAGACATGTTGTTTGGTTGGACATGTTGTGTGGTTAGACATGTTGTGTGGATAGACATGGTGTTTGGTTGGACATGTTGTTTGGTTAGACATGTTGTTTGGTTAGACATGTTGTTTGGTTAGACATGTTGTTTGGTGGACATGTTGTGTGGTTAGACATGTTGTTTGGTTAGACATGTTGTGTGGTTAGACATGTTGTGTGGTTGGACATGGTGTGTGGTTAGACATGGTGTTTGGTTAGACATGGTGTTTGGTTGGACATGTTGTGTGGTTAGACATGTTGTGTGGTTGGACATGTTGTGTGGTTAGACATGGTGTTTGGTTGGACATGTTGTGTGGTTAGACATGTTGTGTGGTTGGACATGTTGTGTGGTTAGACATGTTGTGTGGTTGGACATGGTGTGTGGTTGAACAGTACTCAATCTCATACTGTATGTAATGTGCTTACTGATAGGCTTGATTCTGTATAAATGCCTACATGTTAAGCATGTATACAATATGACACTGTAGTGGACACTGGTTTGCAGACATGTGTGTTTGTACACTCAGTGTATGTGCCTGTGTTTCAGATTCCGTCTATATGCCTTCGTAAGTACCATAAGACACTAGTAGGACTGACCAGGATCACTGATATGTGCTGACCATAGGTGCTGACGTGTGTGTGTGTGTGTATGTGTCTGTGTTGCAAAGTTCTTCTGATTTCTACAGATGCCTTTATAGGTACCATGCGGCAGTGCAGTACTAACTGGGTGTCACTGTTGACCATATATTATACTGTAGGTCTATGGATGCTGACGTGTGTGTTATGTTTCTATGTTGCAGATAACCAGTTCAGAATGTCCATCCTGGAGCGCCTGGAGCAGATGGAGAGACGGATGGCAGAGATGGCCTCCCATCACCAGCAGAGCAGTGGAGGAGGTGCAGGAGGAGGAGCAGGAGGTGGAGGAGGAGGAGGAGGTAGTGGTGGTAACAACAGCCAGACACAGGTAAGGTACATCATACTACAGGAAATGTGCTATTTAATATTATGTACTGTATTTGGTAGATATTTGGCTTACAGAGGATTACATGGAAAAAACATACTGTGTGTTTCTGTTTGAGAAGTCAGGTGTTGTAAAGTGTTGGTGTTGGAGTTGAAAGTAACCCTTGTTGTGTTTATGTGTTGTCAGTGTGTGTCAGGGCAGGGTCAGGCGGGCAGCAGCTTTGAGAGCCGTGTGGTGGTGGTGTGTGAGAAGATGATGAACCGGGCCTGCTGGGCCAAGTCCAAACACCTGATCCACTCCAAGACCTTCAGGGGCATGACCCTGCTTCACCTGGCCGCTGGGCAGGGCTACGCCACCCTCATCCAGACACTCATCAAGTGGCGGTGAGTGAGAACTTCAGAGGCCTCTTATTGACTGGTTCTAAAGGTAATGTTAATATACCGTACAGAGAGACCCTAGGACCTAGGAATATCTATTATGGAACTAGTTTAGGACCAGAAAATAATGTATTAAATAGTTGTCAATAAAGCACGAATCTATCTATTTTATCCAGAGTTTAGTCTAAGAGTCTAACAGTGTTCTTCTCTATGCCCCACCAGCACCAAGCATGCAGACAGCATTGACCTGGAGCTGGAGGTGGACCCTCTCAATGTGGACCACTTCTCCTGCACCCCTCTGGTAAGATATAGAGAGCTTTATCTCATGAAACCACTGCAAGGGTCTTCCATAAAGCCTTCCATAAAGCTTTTCATAAAGAATTCACTTGGAAGTTTAACTTTTCCAAGAAAGTAAAGTTACTAGAGCCATCCCTCGGTGTCCACTGACCTGCTACCTCTGACCTGTGCCCCTGCTGTGTTCTCTGTAGATGTGGGCGTGTGCCCTGGGTCACCTGGAAGCGGCAGTGGTCCTGTATAAGTGGGACCGACGGGCCCTGGCCATCCCTGACTCTCTGGGACGCCTGCCTCTGTCCATCGCCCGCTCCCGCGGCCACACCAAGCTGGCCGAGTGTCTGGAGCAGCTGCAGAGAGAGGAACAGCAGCCCCCTGCACCTCTGCCCCCCACCACACGCATGTCCTTCTCCCCCACCCCCCACGACGTTCCCACCTCAGACAGCTGGATGGTTACATGGGCCAGCGACGGCGTGATGGTGCCCGGCGGAAAGAAAGGCGGCGCCGCCACCACCACCAGCACCTCCACCACCACCACCTCCACCAACCTCAACCCAGGTCAATGCAGACTGAAGGAGAGGGAGGCCCCACACTGGTATCAGTGGGGGAAAGGGGCAATGGAAAATACCTTTAGACAACAAAGTTTAGTTAATACAGTTTGTTTAAATGCCTCTAAAATAGTATCTTGTAACCCTTCTGCAGACTTGAGAAGGCCGAGATCCGAGCCCTCCAACTACTACAGCAGTGAGTGCCAGCGAGACCTTCCCTTGGCCAAGAAACACAAGCCCAACCCCGAGCTGTTCCAGGCCAGGCCCGACAAGGCCATGTCTGTCCCGCTGAGCCTGGAGCAACAGCAGCTCCACAAGCTGTCCTTCAGCCCCAAAAGCCTGTCGCCTGAGGGCCTCAGCCCAGACAAAAGTCTCTCCGGTGGGGGAAGCTCTGGAGGAGCAGGGGTAGCCAAGTGGAGCTCTAGGGAGGGTTTCTCCAGCAGGGGCTTAGGCAGAAAAGGTTCAGGGGACTCTGGGGGCAGCAGCCTGGGGAAGGAGAAGCTGGCTAGCAGGCTGAGACAGAGGGAACAGCTGGGGAACATGCTGGTGATGGCTGAGAGAGAGATGGTGGACACTGAGCTGTTTTCCTACAGAGAAGACCTGGAGAACCAGGACTGTATGACGCAGATGGACAACCTGCAGGTCAGTGAACTCACCCTACTCTCCACTGTCTCTTTATTCAAGTCTACTCTTTATCATAAGTTTGCTAGAGATAGTTACTGTACTTTTTACCATGTCTTTAGTGAAGAGAGTTACTCTACTGTTTACCACTCACTCCACTGCCAACCCTGTTCATCAGCCTGCTCGTTGCACTTACATTCACACTAGTTTACCAGACCACCATATCTGTAGCATGTCATAGTATCAACATCAAGTCTATAAATCTGGACTGCCAGTTAATAAACATGACAAGAAGATTGAAAGTGACCACCTGCAGCTCTGTTGGGCTATGCCACTGGTTGCCCTGACGTGTGACGTTAACACACACACACAAACACACACAGACCCTAGGCCTCCCTGGCAGTGCGTGAACCTCCATCACCACATAATAAACTCCATCCATTGATCGGCTCTCACAGCCAAGGGAGCCTTCTGCCATCCATCACAGTCACACTGCTACTGAGGCTGAGCCTAGGAGATGAGGGGGAGGACAGCACAGCAATAACAATAACAATTATTGTGATCGTTATGAACATAATCATCCTCAACGTCATTGTCTTGACATGGATCATGTTTAATGTTCATTGTTCCCTAGAATGAATTCTAAACTTGCACACTCAACACTCAGAATGTGGAAACATCTCAGACAATGAGAATAAGAATGCAACAACATGTTGCACAATAACCAAAAAGCAGAGTTTACAAGAAAATAGGCAATGACATGACAATGTGCTAAGTGTGTGATCTACAGTATACTCAATCCTGGGTGATTCTCCCCCTGCAGGACAACATGATGACTCTGGCAGAGCATATCATTGAGGCGACCCCAGAGAGAATCAAGAGGGAGAACTTTGTGGCCCTGGATGGGGTGCCCCTGGACAGTACTGGTGTCAGCAACACCATGAGCTGGTTGGCCAGTTACCTCGGAGACGTGGAGCAGCTTCCCAGCATCATACAGCTACGGTGAGCAACACAACAGAGACGCACTCTGGACTGAATGTGATCTAGGTCTGGTTTCCTGTATGCAAATTAAGCTTATACCTTGTCTAAAAAGCATGTGCAATGGAGAATTTGTAGGCTTAATTCTGATCTGGGAATCTGACTCTAAATGTTTTACAAAATATTTTCTGTGCTTGACATAGCAGTAGTGTATTGGAACTACACTGAACAGAAATATAAATGCAACATGTAAAGTGTTGGTCCCATGTTTCATGAGCTGAAATAAAAAATCCCAGAAATGTTCCATATGCACAAAAAGCTTATTTCTCTCAAATTTTGAGCACAAATTTGTACATCTTTGTTAGTGAGCATATCTCATTTGCCAAGATAATCCATCCACCTGGCAGGTGTGGCATATCAAGAATATGATTAAACAGCATGATCATTACACAGGTGCACCTTGTGCTGGGGGATAATAAAAGGCCACTTTAAAATGTGCAGTTTTGTCACACAACATAATGCCACAGATGTGAGCGTGCAATTGGCATGCTGACTGCAGGAATGTTCAACAGAGCTGTTGCCAGATAATTTAATGTTCATTTCTCTGCCGTAAACTGCCTCCAACGTCGTTTTAGAGAATTTGGCAATACGTCAAACTGGCCTCACAACCGCAGACCACGTGTAACCACGCCACCTCAAGACCTCCAAATGCTGAGGTATTTCTGTCTGTAATAAAGCCCTTTTTGGGGGAAAAACTTATTCTGATTGGCAAGGCCTGGCTCCCCCAGTGGGTGGCTGTACCTCTTCCCAGTCATGTGAAATCCATAGATTAGGGACTAATTAATTTATTCTCAGTAAAATCTTAGAAATTGCTGCATGTTGCGTTTTATATTTTTGTTCAGTATATATCTTCAGATAACAACGCTTAGCTGACTACTTTTTAAACTGTCACCATCCCCTGCTCCTCCCTGGATCCTCCCCTTCCAGATCTCTGCACAGTGGACCTCTGACTCCATCCTCCAATCCCAGCCTAGGGGGGTCTCCCCTGAGGGAGGGGCCCATGGAGAGGCCTACCCTGCCCTCCCCGGCCGACTGGAGCGAGTTCATCCAGGCCTCTAACAACAAGGTGGAGAGAGACTTGGCCCAGCTCACCCTGTCCGACCCCGAGCAGAGGGAGCTGTACGAGGCCGCCCGTCTCGTCCAAACTGCCTTCCGCAAGTACAAGGTACAGGCCGGGATGAGGTACCACACACAGTAACAAACCTGCTGTACAAAAAAATGTACAGCAACGTTATTAGGACTTCCACTGGCACTCTATTTTGATGTGGTGTTGACCTTAATGTTATCAGGTGAAATGGGAAGTTATGAATGGGTCCCTTGAATCTGGAAAGGTTGCTATATGAACCAAACTACATCCTGGTCTGTGTCCAAGTGTTCTGAGTGCACAAGACACTATCTATGCTCACCCAGTAATCATCAATGGATTATGTTAATATGTTAATTAACACTCATATGTTATCCCATCTTTCTTTCTCTGTATCTGTCTCACTAAGACACACTCAAACTATGTGGTCCCTGTGGTTTCAGCATGGCCTTGCTTTAAGGAACGACTGCACTGCTCCCTCTTCCCTGCTCCCTATAAGCTCTCTCTCTCTCTGTCCCTCTCTCCCTTTCTTTCTCTTTCCCTCTCTCTTACTCTTTAAAAAATGTGTGTGGTGCTCGCTGCTGCCTGTCCTTAACCAGCTCCACACACCCCGCCCAGCTTCACTTCGCCCCCACCTGCCCCACTTCCTCACCTTGCTACCTATCCCCCATAGCTAGCTTTAATGACTTTCCACGTCTCAAACTGTTCGCTGTCGTTCACAGTCATCTGTTCTACCCCTCTGCCAGCTGAGACTGGGGAGGAGAGCAACACTGGGCTGGCACCTCTCTCCTCTCCCAGCCCAGGATGGAGCCTCTCCCCCAGCGTCCTCAACCCCAGGTCCTCTGTCTGTCCTCCAGACAACCAGGGCCCTGGGCCCAGGAAGAGACCTCAGGGAGCAGTGGCCCTCTATAATAGACTACTACACCACTTCCAATACTCTGACCTCTGACTTCTCCTACTCTACTCTCTCACAGGGACGCCCATTCAGAGAGCAACAGGAAGTAGCTGCGGCAGTCATTCAGCGTTGTTACAAGAAATACAAACAGGTAAGCTGGGCACAGTCAGCCCCTTACAACACACATGGAGATTCAATAATTGCATGTTTGTCCATACAGATACTGGTTAGATCCAGGACAGATTGTAATACATTAATTAGGGACTTTTAGACAAGCGTTTCACTTTATTCAGTTTAGTCCATTTTTCTAGGCTCAGGCTGATCCTTGTTCATGCCTGTTCGTGATTCACAATCTCACCTTTGCTTTGTTTACAAGCTAACATGGATAGCCTTGAAGGTAACATCTTTTCACTGTCTTTCATTTTTAAATTGTTATTTTTGTAAAAACGATTTAGGGTTTAAAATGACACTCCTTGAAAAGAGTCACTACAGACTCAAAGCCACCAGAGGGTAGAACACATGTCAAACTTTCCTTGTTTTTTTTCACTGTCTCAGATGATGCAACAATGCTACCTAGCTTCACTTGATTATCACACTTGACTTGGTTATATTGATACTCATAACCTACATCAGCACCTTTCCTAAGTCCAGTAATATTGCCTGATTCACACTCTAGGGCCGACATAAACCCTATTATGTTGGCTAGTCTATTTTCCTTTCCAGCACGGTTCCAGCAACTGTAGTGAATGCCTAACCAGGTCAGCCTAGTTTGGCTTGGTTTGGTTTGGCCATAATAGTATGAATCATACAATATATGTGTGCATTTGAGGCCATCGTTTGGGTCTTCCCAACCCCCTGTTCCTGACTCTGTATATCCTCCTCTCTCTGGTCCTTTTTGTGGCAGTATGCACTTTATAAGAAGATGACGCAGGCCGCCATTCTTATCCAGAGTAAGTTCCGCAGCTACCACGAGCAGAAGAAGTTCCAGCAGAGCAGGCGGGCGGCCGTGCTGATCCAGCAATACTACCGCAGCTACAAGGAGTTTGGCAGGCTCAGGCTACACCGGCAAGGAGCCGCCGCTGCCCTGGTGCAACACAAACTCAGGTATGCTTACACAGTGACACACTCTGATGCATACACACAACACACGCCCAGGAAGCTAAACACACACATCAACACACACACACACACAAAGTAGCTACCACTCACACTGACACACAGCAGCACAAGTAGCTAAATGCACTGACACACACACACACACACACACACACACACACACACACACACACACACACACACACACACACACACACACACACACACACACACACACACACACACACACACACACACACACACACACACACACACACACACACACACACACACTCAGGTAAACATACAGTAACACACACTGACACGTACAGGAGGCTGAGCCTGAGTCCCCAGGGTCATGGTGTCCTCCTGTGCTCATGCATAACTGATTTAGATTTTAAACATGCAAGAACTGTGCACATGTGTATATATTGATGAAGACACTACGGCTGTGTTTACACAGGCAGCCCAATTAGTATATTTTTGTACACTAATTGGTCTTTTGACCATTCACATCAGATCTTTTCACACCCGATATTTTTCAAAGTTGTTCTGATTAATCAAAAGACCAATTAGTTAAAAAAATTATCAGAATTGGGCTGCCTGTGTAAACGCAGCCTAAGGCTCTTGAGGACTGGAGAGGACAGTACCCATGCTATACAGAATCTCCAAAAATAAAGTTTAAAAGCATGGTTGAATTTGAGATCTACACTAGCTACACACAACCACAGTGTATTTTGTTTACTGTGGACCCTCTAAAAAGCCAGTGTTCCCTCTTGTCTTGTGTGTTGTAGAAGTAGTCTGCTCACTAAGAGGCAGGATCAGGCTGCCAGGAAGATCATGAGGTTTCTACGCCGCTGCCGCCACAGGTAAGCCCCGCCCACAACACTAACTCATATGGGTTTTTTAAATAGGTTTGTTATATTCACACACAAACACACAACCATTCAGCGTAGGGATTTGCTAGATATATGAAGGGTTTACTACACGTTAGATGGCAAGAATGAGTATGCACAGATCTGATAAGACAAGTTCTCTGTTTTCATGTCTCTATTTTATTTATTTTTTGGACGATAAAAAGGGTTGGGGGGTTATATACAACACTTCAGAGACCCCCCTCCTATCCTATCCTCTCTCCTCTCCTCATCCCCCCTCCTCTCCTCGCCCCTTACTCTCTTCTCCTCGCACCCCTACTCTCTTCTTGC
The DNA here is from genome assembly GCF_016432855.1 of Salvelinus namaycush. NCBI lineage: Eukaryota > Metazoa > Chordata > Actinopteri > Salmoniformes > Salmonidae > Salvelinus > Salvelinus namaycush. The sequence goes on from NC_052320.1 coordinate 17,872,775, forward strand.
CCCCCTACTCTCCTCTCCTCGCCCTCTCCTCGCCCACTCCTCTCTTTCCCTCGCCCCTACTCTCTTTTCCTCGCCCCCCTACTCTCTTTTCCTCGCCCCTACTCTCTTTTCCTCGCCCCCCTACTCTCTTTTCCTCGCCCCCCTACTCTCTTTTCCTCGCCCCTACTCTCTTTGCCTCGCCCCCCTACTCTCTTTTCCTTTCCCCCCTACTCTCTTTTCCTCGCCCCCCTCCTCTCTTTTCCTCGCCCCCTACTCTCTTTTCCTTTCCCCCCTACTCTCTTTTCCTCGCCCCTTCTCTCTTTTCCTCGCCCCCCTACTCTCTTTTCCTTTCCCCCCTACTCTCTTTTCCTCGCCCCCCTACTCTCTTTTCCTCGCGCCCCTAACCTCCTCTCCTCGCACCCCTACTCTCTTCTCCTCGTCCCCCCTTCCTTTCCTCACAGTTCCTACTTGTGCTAATAGCTGTCTGGTATTGTTTTGCTGTTTATGCGAAGCCCCTTGATGGACCATAGACTGTTCAAGCGGGTGAGTGCAGCCTCAGCAACTCAGTTCGTGCTTCTCTCTCTTCCCTGTCCACACTGTATGTCTCTGCCTCTCTATCTCTCTCTCTCTAACAATAGTTTTATCTGCTGAGTCGTTGCCTTCATCCACTCTTTCTCTCTCCCTCTTTTTCCTCTATCTTTCGCTTTTTCTCCATCCATCTCTCTCTTCCTCTCTCTCTCTCTCTCGCTGTCCTCCTCCCTCTATCTTGTCCATCACTGTTGCTTGATGCCTGCTTGCATGAAGGCTGCCTACTGGAGCCACAGGTGGACTGACTGAGAAGCTCAAACTCAGATCAAATGTAACTTTACTCTTATTAAACTAACTAACCACTGCTTATGAATGACTATGTCACCATAACACTTAACAGGCACCTCTTTCTCCCCTCTGGAAATGACTTTTATTTTCATTATTATATGTTTTGTTTTGTGTGGTTATGAAGATGCCTATTCACATCATGTTTACTATGTTGCATGACTGGTGACACCTCTATGGGCCTTGCTCTTTAAAATGTACCCCCAGGCATGCTATGGTACGGATGTTCTCTCTCAAACAGCTGCGCCCCACATGACACAGTAGAGGGGGTTATGACCCCCCTGGGTTTTGTTTACTGAAAATGTCAAAGCTCCTCTAGGCATTTCATTGGGAGCCCTCACTAGTTCAGGGCTGCTTCAAATACACATGCATCATCACTGAAAATATGATAGAAATTCCTCATGGGTACAAACTTTGTGTCTCTCTGACTACTCTTCCAGAAAGACTTTGGGCATATTGACAAAAATACCCATATGACAGTTATCATCAGCCTCATCATCTGTATGAATCACAGACACTGTAGTTAATCTTCTGAGAAAATGGTGCCTTTTGAATGTATAATTTTACATTTAAGTCATTTAGCAGACACTCATATCCATATAGTTTTTGCCTAAAGTTACCATCTGTGTTATGTAACCATACCAAATGTAACATACCATACTAAATGGAGTGTCTCAGATTTACATACATAATAATAGGAAATGCTCTGAGACCAGGTTGGGGTATGTTATACTGTAGAATATGGGTCACTGTGCTCCGAGAGCAGTTGAGGTAGATATAGTACTATAAAGATGTGATAGCATGCATGTTTGTTATGATCTGGGTTACAGTGATGTGATAGCACATGCAGGTCATAGTCAGACTAGCAGTACAACACAAACAATGGGAAGTCCCTCTACCTCCAGGGAGTTAGAACAGCAGGGGGTGTACCAGTAATGGATTCACACCTCAGGGGAACAACATCTCAGACTGAGAGGAAGAGGAAATGGCACAGTGAAAAACACTAAACCTACATACACAGCACTGTGGGGGCTCACCACTAAGCTCAGTGATACCAGGTGAAGGACATTGGGGTTATATACATGTATAAACTCATGTCAAATGGACTGCATTGTCCACAAATTGTCCACTCATTGTCCACTCGTCCTGTTTACCTATGAGGAAAAAAGCTCTCTCAGAAGCAGTATAGAGACCGAAGGGAGTCAGAGAATATACACCAATCTCAGTGTTGTGGTCAGTAGTACAATTACCACAGGGTGTGTCTATTGATTATGGTATGGAACAGTCATTGGCTAGTGACTTACAGTCAGATCTATTGAGTCTATTGTACATGCTGGGGTATAATGTCGTGTTTGGCTCTGGCTCAGTTTGGACATGGTTCACAAGTGGAATGCCAAGGTAATGTCACTTCCCAATACAAATGCAATACAAGTTTGGTTAGACTATTGTAGTCTTAATACATTTTCACCTCTTTCACAAATTGAATGCCTTCAATTTTCAGTTGTGTTTGTACTTCATCATTTAGTGATAGACGCAATAATACATTCCACTGATGAAATTAATTGACACACAATTCTTGAGTAATATAGTCATTTATTTGGTGCATAGCAATATTCCAAATACAAACCAATTAGTAAATCTCTGCCTACCTTGAGGGTCTCTTTCAGCCCAACAAATATTTGGTGGACTTGTCAAGGGACTCCTGTTTCCTCTCCTGAGATTAGTTTTGGAGAGTTTAATTATCAAGAGACCTTTTTCCAATCACATTATATTCTCAAGAGTTTAAAAGTAAATCCAACTGCTTTAAGAACCATTCTCAAGTTTCAAAGTTAGTTGACCTATTAGAATATCAAGTACTGAAGGAATGGGTTCAGTGAGCCATAAGACGTAGTGATTTAACAGAATCATTTAGACTAGATGAGATCCAGTTAAAATAAAGATTTATCAATGTTTTCTTTCCAAATCAGCACCAGGTGCCGTTGACAAGGGCTATGTCGATCTTCATCTCTCTGTCTCTCTCGGGAATGGTTTGAGACAGAGTACAGAATCATCCTGTGAGAGGTGATCTGTGTTGGCGGTCATAGACCCCTGTTTAAATGACTTTTGTCTCTCTGTCTGTGTTTCAGAGTGAACGAATTGAAAAGGGCCAAGGAACATGAGAACCTTCAGAAGAGCCCCCTCACAATGTGACATCACTCTCCTCCTGACTCTTCCTGTTTTCTTTGTCCCTTTATACCCAAGACATTTTACAAGAGAAGAAGAAAAAAAAACAGTTCAGTGAAAACACTGCGATTATTATTACTACTACTACGGCAGCGTGGCCGACTCTACTTCTACTTCTAACAACAGCATTTTTCACGTTTATCTTTTCCCTCTGACGTTGTTTATGTTGGAGAGTGTAGAATTATAAACTAAGGGGAAGAAGCTGTGGGGGGCAGAACATTTGCTTCATGGCATTTTTTGCACTTTTTCATGGATTGTTTTGTCTTTTTGGGAGTATCGGAGTATAAGTTTAAGACGGTAAAGGAAGAGGAATGCTGGACATGTCTGAAAAGGTCCCTGTGGATCAAAGGAAGAGGATAAGACGCCAAGGATGGAGGCAGATGCCGGCCAGAACATAAGGAAACATGACAGAAGCAGAAACACATTTGGGACTTGGCTCTAATTGTATTTCATATTTTTTTAAGTGACTGATTATTCCATTTGAAGAAGAAAAAAATGTAACTTAATGAACCAAAAAATCTCGGTAATACATTGATCCATTTGCACACATACACTCCCTGTCGACAGTTAGATGAATACATTCAGTATGGTAACTCAAAATAGATCAAAATTCCCCTTCCTGTTACGCTGTGCTCTACCCCGCCAGTCAGTCCAAAGGGGTGGGGTTACATATGAATGTAGGAGGGGTGTGAGCAGAAATGGGTGGGGCTTATTAAAACAATGGCTTATTTTGTTATCTAGGTTTGGAGGGGTTATGTACTGTAAGGCAAGGGATAGGGGGATTCAATGGAATTACAATTCTTCTTATTTTTTTATATTATTATTTTATTCTCTTTTCTATTCCTCTTTGCTTGAATCTGTTTTGTGCTCATGCCCATGACCGATTTACAACTGACTTGTCTCTTCAAAATTCTGTGTTGTCGATTTGATCAAATATGCATGCCTATGGGTGAAGTCTTCACCTGCGTGCTGGAAGTTAGGTCTGTATTCTCTGAATTTCAATGTTTTGCTTTTGTCTTTATGTTCAAATGCAACTGAGTGGCCCATGTACCAACCTATTCTCCCAAGAGTCATACCCTCTAGTTCCTGAGATTATACCTACATCGTCCTCATCTTTTCTTTTTCTGTTGCCTTATTTCATTTATTTTCTCAGTATTCTAAAAAGAAAGAAAACTTGCCTCTTTTGTGTTGTAATGATTACAGTCATGAAGGTTATTGTTGTTCTTTTTAAATGAACTTCAGGGCCTGTGAGGGCTTTTGAGGGGAAGATCACATACATTGCCTTGACGTCTTAGAGATTCTTTGAGGGGTCCCTAAGCTAGTCCCAAAATAGGGGTTAGACAAATCCATATTTTTGACAATTGAGCAGTTTCTGTATATAAAGAAGGCTGAAGGTAGGGAAAAACATTTACCCAAAGGGGATTGTATTTTAGAAATATATTATTTTATTCATTAAAAAGGGGTCAAAAACAGGTATGAGACAAAAACAGAATATTTGTATAGTTTTGTTTGAATGCCTAAGAAGTATGGTTGTATTGTTTGTATATAGTGTAAATACCTGGGATAAAAATGAGCTATGTGCATGAAAAACATGAACAAAGGTTTAAAAAAAACTAAACAAAAGCAGTAGTGGCTATGCTCTGTAAAATTATTAAAAGTATTTCACTATAAGAGTATTTTATTTTATTTTGATTGTTCTTGGGAAAAACATTTTGCGAAAGCATGACATTATTGCAAATGCTAAAAACTTTTAAAAAAGATAACGTATTTAGAGTTAGGAGAAATCTGCAAAATTATCTTAAGACAAGTATGTTTATGTTTACATTTTTGTTTTGGGCTACCAAGAATCTTTTGCCAATGGTGCCAAGTAATGTGAATGCTATATTGCTTAGCAAGAGAATGAAGTTAATCTTAGCAGAACAGATAATCATACAATGAAATAGACACTAGCATTAAAGACCACAAGGTCCCATCCCAACTGGCAGAGGATCACAGATAGAGGTACACATTGCAGAGGGAGAAATATTTCTACAGCAACTTTTAAGTCTCTCATTTCTCTTCTGTTATCACACGTCAAAACAACCCAAGCTTTTTTGCCATCATCACAAAATACACAGGGATCACTCGTCAGTAACATTTTAAGTGCAAAAAAGCCTACTGTATGAGAAAGAGGGATTGTGTTGTCAGTGTGCATGTTTGTATGGATTGTGTTCATATAAAGATTGTAAATGGCAGCCTTGTCCATGTGAATCTCAGCCCTGTTGTTTTTATTTTTTATAATTGAGGTTGATTTAACATTTGTTTAATAGGTAGCCTAGTGGTTAGATCGTTGGGCCAGTAACCAAAAGGTTGCTAGATCGAATCCCCGAGCAGACAAGGTAAAAATCTGTCGTTCTGCCCCTGAACAAGGCAGTTAACCCACTGTTCCTAGGCCGCTATTGTAAATAAGAATTTGTTCTTAACTGACTTGCCTAGTTAAATAAAGGTTAAATAAAAATAAAATATATATTAAATCATCATTTATTTAATAGGACAACACACAGGTGATGAAATCATCGAGCTTTGATTATTAAATCATAATTTGTTTAATAGGACAACGCACAGGTGATGAAATCATTGAGCTTTGATTATTAAATCATTGAGCTTTGATTATTAAATCATTGAGCTTTGGACCGAGTTTGGGAAACCCTGAAATAGACTAGATCAACGTATCAAACTGCTGACACAAGACAATACTTTTTTCTAAGTGTGGGCTGGAAGTGTAACTTGACTAAGGCTGTCAGGGTCTGGACAGACCAGAATTATTCTTTGTCAAAATGTAATGTGGCCACAGTGAACGAGGTACATGTGTAGCATCTCTCAACTGGTATTCTTTGTAAAAGTAAATTGGTAATTTACTTACAGGAGGAACACTTGTTTAAACAATCTAAGGTGCTAAAAGAACACAATTAAACAGTGATGGGGTTATAGTGAAACATATAAACTATTATGGATCAGCACAGCCAAGTCAATGAGCAAAAGTGAGGGATCTATAAACCTGTAAATGTTACAAGATGCACCAGTGTCATTATATCAACTTCTGAAGAAGAATATGTCTGGCTCATAATGGCATATGTGAGGACCGTGTTTGAAAGATTATTAAATGAAATGTGAGTGGTGGGAACAGAAACATTGAACCAGTTGATTTGATCTGTGAGTCGATGATATATACTATACAACAGTCTGCTGGTTTTTGCAGTTCTGCTGAAATATATTATATTCATATCAAAACAACCAGGTGGCGTATTCTCCATTCCAGTGATGACGTTCATTATTCAAACAAGGTGTGAATGCCATTGGACAATTCTGTTTTGTTGTTTCAATTGCTGAATTTCGTCTCAGACCCTGTGATCTGTTCTGTTTTTATTATTATATACTGCTGGGTTTATTTCTCTGTATGTTTGTGTTTATTTCACAGAGACTTGATATGTAAACCTATTTTCAGAGTGTTTATGTAGAAAGTGCCTAATCATATCCCGATTGATCGCACAAAGCCAATGTCAGGAAGCATGCAATGTACTGTACCTAAGGAGAAAAACATGGCTTTGGAGAGAAAAAGATCACCTGAATCCATCATTCTTTAGGACTACTGTATATCAAGTATAATACCATATATCAATCCAAAAACCATCACTAAATTCAGTCAGGTGACAGTGTTCCCTTAACCAACCCAGTATCACCACAGAATGCATTCCGTCTTGTTAACATTCTAAGCATTTTTATTTTCTATTGGAACTGCCTGTTGAAACCATGAGAATTCCATTCCATAACTTTTGTGGTTTTATTGCCTTGCATTCATCATTCAGATAGTGGTAAGAATGCCAGCTAATGCACTGCTGTGGCAATATGGGAAGGTTTTATTATGCTTGCATGGGTAAAATAGTTAACTGGGTGACTGAACTGCACCCAAAGCATGCTTATTTTTCTAAAATCAGTAGTCAGATAGACTTGTAAAAGACTTACTGTTCTGTAAAGCGAAGAACGTTTGTATGACGTGTCACAGAACTCTGAAAGATGGAGGGCCGTTGATTGGAAGGCAGAGGAGAATCCTAAAAATACAAACTATGATCAATCTGCAGTATTTACTGACCATGTTTCTTGGGGTAGCATGAGGGAAAGTTTTTCTAGAAGCAAGTTTTTTAGAATTCATTTATTCATTTGGATCTAAAAAATAGTGTGCTCCCAACCCAACAGTATACCGCAAGTCTTTTACTAGGCAACAACACACAGACACACACACACACACGCAGGCGACAGTACACTGCACTGCACACATCCAGATATGTCAGGGCATAGTCAGTCTCACTTGTACACAGTTCAGCAGAGAGAGCTCATCATGTGTTATTTTCCTAGCCTGCTCCTAGTCCTAGAGAACAGCTCACCTCCCTTCTGTATTTTACTCAGGGTGCCAAAATGGGGAGGAGGAAGTGGAGCAGGACATTGATGGTGATTCAGTGTAGAGAGAGGACACACTATTGAAATAGGACACAGAGCTTTCTGGATAAAACAGGCAAATTACTACTGATCCTGGATACATTATTGGTATCCATTTCCTCTCAAGTAAGTAAGGTGAGCTGAGGAGAGACGTAATGGCACGATATCAGAACTAGGGGATACAAGTAATTGTAGTATAGATAATTATAATTAGGACAAGCTTATCACAATTGACCGAATGGTCAATTGTTTCTGTCTTGGCTACAGCTCTGACAAATGAATTTGTAGGCATTATGGGACACTAGGGCTTAAAGTCTTGTGTAAATGCTTACCTTTCTTTTATAGACTATGCTTAGGAGTCTAGTAACACTTTAACCTTTGACCTCCTCTGGCTTGATGGTTCTCATTAAAACAAGGATTTGCTGTGTGAATCTATGATTATGTCATAACATCACACACAGCTTCAAATAGTCTATAAAGCTATTCTCAGTTATACAACATTTCATCTCAGTTAAGATATGGATGATGACATGATGTAAAATCTGAATGAGGTCTTCCTGAGACGTACGTTGGGGTAGTTGAAGATGAGGTCTTCCTGCGACGTACGTTGGGGTAGTTGAAGATGAGGTCTTCCTGAGACGTACGTTGGGGTAGTTGAAGATGAGGTCTTCCTGAGACGTACGTTGGGGTAGTTGAAGATGAGGTCTTCCTGAGACGTACGTTGGGGTAGTTGAAGATGAGGTCTTCCTGAGACGTACGTTGGGGTAGTTGAAGATGAGGTCTTCCTGAGACGTACGTTGGGGTAGTTGAAGATGAGGTCTTCCTGAGACGTACGTTGGGGTAGTTGAAGATGAGGTCTTCCTGAGACGTACGTTGGGGTAGTTGAAGATGAGGTCTTCCTGAGACGTACGTTGGGGTAGTTGAAGATGAGGTCTTCCTGAGACGTACGTTGGGGTAGTTGAAGATGAGGTCTTCCTGAGACGTACGTTGAGGTAGTTGAAGATGACCAGATCTTAGAGGGACGGTTTCAGAAAAAGCCCTTCAGGTATGGCCATCTTCTGGATGGTATGACAGGTTAGCTATAACAGGCACTTCATATGGATTTTATTACCTTCATTACACTCTACTAATTGACTTGAGGGACTGGACGGTATTTCCTCCACTTCCTTTGTCAATGCACTCAAACTACTGAAAGGTAGGCACATCAAGACAACAGAGCAGAAACCATCTCACAACCTTTTCCACTTATGGACACAGAGCAATAAGCATTCTTTTGTGGAGACCTATAGACCTAGTGAAGATAAAAATGATTGGACACATGTAGTCGACGTACTCTTATGCAAATGCCAGTATTGCAAGACAAGCATTCAGTAGTTTATGGACAGCAATTGTATGGCCCCTTTACCGAACTGCATGTTTTCATCAATTCCAAACCAAGAAGAAAAAAATGGCCCTTCTTTAATACAAAGTCGTGGGTCCTTGACACTTTGCATGTGAACTAGTGTTAGAGCTATTTTCCTCTCCTCTTTAACTGTCTTTCTCTCGGTCTTTCCCTGTTATGTGACCCTCTCTTTCTTTCCTTCCCCTATTATTTCACCCACTCCTTATTTTCGTTTCCCCTAATGTGTTTTGCTTTCTCTCCTTTTTCTTCCCCCTCTTTCTTGTTTGTAAGTTTTATTTTTGTAATTGTGCATGTACAAGCGTCACTGACTCGATGGATATGTTTTTAAAAAAGCTGCTGAAGCCATGCAAAACGTTTTGAAATGCCCTTAAAATATGGAAGATGTTTTCTGAATGCTTTATATTCTTTCTGCTGTAAAATAATAAAATAATAAAAAAATGAAGAAAACTCTAACAAAGTGTGATTTTGCCTCCTTGTTCTTCTACTGTATCATCCAGTGCATCAATGCCTGTACTATAGCCACATTTTGTTGTAATAACCCACAGCCAATCAGCTGCCTACCAGCTGCTCTATATTAACGCTGTATAGTTTTAGTGCTATAAGTTCAAATTGTACATGCACTGTTGTAAGTTTTTAAAAATTTGATTTATTTCACCTTTATTTAACCAGGTAGGCTAGTTGAGAACAAGTTCTCACTTACAACTGCGACCTGGCCAAGATAAAGCAAAGCAGTGCGACACAAACAACAACACAGTTACACATGGAATATCCAAACATACAGTCAATAATACAATAGAAAAGTCTATATACAATGTGTGCAAATGCAGTAGGACAAGGGAGGTAAGGCAATAAGTAGGCCATAGTGGCGAAATAATTACAATATAGAAATTAAACACTGGAGTGATAGATGTGCAGAAGATGAGTGTCCAAGCAGAGATACTGGGGTGCAAAGGAGCAAAATAAATCAAATATATAACAGTATGGGGATGAGGTAGTTGGATGGGCTATTTACAGATGAGCTATGTACAGGTGCAGTGAACTGTGAGCTGCTCTGACAGCTGGTGCTTAAAGCTAGTGAGGGAGATATGAGTCTCCAGCTTCAGGGATTTTTGCAGTTCGTTCCAGTCGTTTGCAGCAGAGAACTGTAAGGAAAGGCGGCCGAAGGAGGAATTGGCTTTGGCGATGACCAGTGAAATATACCTGCTGGAGCACGTGCTACGGGTGGGTGCTGTTATGGTGACTAGTGAGCTGAGGTAAGGCGAGGCTTTACCTAGCAAAGACTTATAGATGACCTGGATCCAGTGAGTTTGGCGACGAATATGAAGCGAGGGCCAGCCAACGAGAGCATACAGGTTGCAGTGGTGGGTAGTATATGGGGCTTTGGTGACAAAACGGATGGCACTGTGATAGACTGCATCCAATTCACTGAGTAGAGTGTTGGAGGCTATTTTATAGATGACATCACCGAAGTCGAGGATCGGTAGGATGGTCAGTTTTACGAGGGTATGTTTGGCAGCATGAGTGAAGGATGCTTTGTTGCGAAATAGGAAGCCGATTCTAGATTTAATTTTGGATTGGACATGCTTAATGTGAGTCTGGAAGGAGAGTTTACAGTCTAGCCAGACATCTAGGTATTTGTAGTTGTCCACATATTCTAAGTCACCGTCCAGAGTAGTGATGCTGGACGGGCGGGCAAGTGTGGGCAGCGATCGGTTGAAGAGCATGCATTTAGTTTTACTTGCATTTAAGAGCAGTTGGAGGCCAAGGAAGGAGAGTTGTATGGCATTGAAGCTCATCTGGAGGTTATTTAACACAGTGTCCAAAGAAGGGCCAGAAGTATACAGAATGGTGTCGTCTGCTTAGAGGTGGATCAGAGAATCAAGAGCAACATCATTGATGTATACAGAGAAAAGAGTCGGCCCGAGGATTGAACCCTGTGGCACCCCCATAGAGACTGCCAGAGGTCTGGACAACAGGCCCTCCGATTTGACACATTGAACTCTGTCTGAAAAGTAGTTGGTGAACCAGGCGAGGGAGTCATTTGAGAAACCAAGGCTGTTGAGTCTGCCAATAAGAATGTGGTGATTGACAGAGTCGAAAGCCTTGGCCAGGTCGATGAATACAGCTGCACAGTATTGTCTCTTATCGATGGCGGTTATGATATCGTTTAGGACCTTGAGCGTGGCTGAGGTACACCCATGACCAGCTCGGAAACCAGATTGCATACGGAGAAGGTACGGTGGGATTCGAAATGGTCGGTGATCTGTTTGTTAACTTGGCTTTCGAATACCTTAGAAAGGCAGGGTAGGATAGATATAGGTCTATAGCAGTTTTTGTCTAGAGTGTCTCCCCCTTTGAAGAGGGGGATGACCACAGCAGCTTTCTAAACTTTGGGGATCTCAGATGATACGAAAGAGAGGTTGAACAATTTTGGTGGATAATTTTAGAAAGAGAGGGTCCAGATTGTCTAGCCCGGCTGATTTGTAGGGGTCCAGATTTTGCAGTTCTTTCAGAACATCAGCTATCTGGATTTGGGTGAAGGAGAAATGGGGGAGGCTTGGGCAAGTTGCTGTGGGGGGTGCAGGGCTGTTGACCGGGGTAAGGGTAGCCAGGTGGAAAGCATTGCCAGCCGTAGAAAAATGCTTATTGAAATTCTCAATTATCGCGGATAAATCGGTGGTGACAGTGTTTCCTAGCCTCAATGCAGTGGGCAGCTGGGAGGAGGTGCTCTTATTCTCCATGGACTTTAGTGTCCGAGAACTTTTTGGAGTTTGTGCTACAGGTTGCAAATTTCTGTTTGAAAAAGCTAGCCTTTGCTTTCCTAACGGCCTGTGTATATTGGTTCCTAATTTTCCTGAAAAGTTGCATATTGCAGGGGCTATTCGATGCTAATGCAGTATGCCACAGGAAGTTTTTGTGCTGGTCAAGAGCAGTCAGGTCTGGAGTGAACCAAGGGCTATGTCTGTTCCTGGCTCTACATTTTTGGAATGGGGCATGGTTATTTAAGATGGCGAGGAAAGCACTTTTAAAGAATAACCAGGCATCCTCTACTGATGTAATGAGGTCAATATCCTTCCAGGATACCCGGGCCAGGTCGATTAGAAAGGCCTGCTCGCTGAAGTGTTTTACGGAGCGTTTGACAGTGATGAGGGGTGGTAGTTTGACCGCAGACCCATTACGGACGCAAGCAATGAGGCAGTGATCACTGAGATCCTGGTTGAAGACAGCAGAGGTGTATTTGGAGGGCAGGCTGGTTAGGATGATATCTATGAGGGTGCCCGTGTTTACGTATTTGGGGTTGTACCTGGTAGGTTCATTGAAAATTTGTGTGAGATTGAGGGCATCAAGCTTAGATGATTGAAGGATGGCAGGGGTGTTAAGCATGTCCCAGTTTAGGTCACCTAACAGCACAAGCTCTGAAGATAGATGGCAATCAATTCACATATAATGGGTAATATCATTAATAATGCAATTCCGGCTATCTGATACTCACTTTACACCCATTAAGGGCATTATCCTATTCAGTAGAGTTGAATTTGGCAATAAAAATGCCTGTGTTATTCTAACTCAAAGGGCATCGCTGTTGACAAAGCATCCTCACAGACACAGTTACCTCAGATACTGCCCAGCCCAGGCAGTAAAGCTAGTCATTGGATCAAAGCTGAGTGGACTAACTGATCCAGAGGTCCAACTTAATGTAATTCTAAATTCTGAGCCACTGGTGTAGTACAGTCATATCATAGTCACAGTCAATGTGTCTCAGTGAGTTAGGATACGCAAAGAACACATTTCCAATACACACATGAGTATTAATACACACTAGTAATGTGTGAAATAGGATAAATATAAGCGCCCACCAAATTATTATTATAATCAATGTCACTACTGATGACTGCAGTTCTTCAGTGCGGGATGAAGAAGGAGAATAGCTGGGTCGTTCCACCAACTCGGTACCTTTTGAGATGTGTAACTTGGGGGGAAAAACGTCATTTCCACAAATTGTAACATTCTGTCGTAAAGAGCACATGTTCAACTTAATAAAAAACATGTTTTCCATCTCAAGAGGTTAAATAAATAAAAAATACTATAGCAAGTGACTATTAAGAGCCAATAATAGTTGACCGTAACAGGGTTGACCGTAACAGGGTTGACCGTAACAGGGTTGACCATAACAGGGTTGACCGTAACAGGGTTGGCGATTTCATCTTGTAACAGGGTTGACCGTAACAGGGTTGACCGTAACAGGGTTGACCGTAACAGGGTTGACCGTAACAGGGTTGGTGATTTCATCTTGTAACAGGGTTGACCGTAACAGGGTTGACCGTAACAGGGTTGACCGTAACAGGGTTGGTGATTTCATCTTGTAACAGGGTTGACCGTAACCGGGTTGACCGTAACCGGGTTGACCGTAACAGGGTTGACCGTAACAGGGTTGGCGATTTCATCTTGTAACAGGGGAAATGGATACTTGTTGTGTGCAACAAGGAGGGGCAATTGAACGCAAGCTTCACAAAAGAACATTGTTAAAACATTTCTAGCCTCTCTATCAATGGTTAACACTCAGTTTTCCACCACAAAACACCAGAACATTTTCAAAAAGAGTAGAACTAGCTCACCTGCTTCTACACTATGATTTGACTATTAGATGTTTATTTTGAAAAACATTTTTTAAAGGAATAGTTTCACCATATTAAAACAAGAGTTTAGTTCATGTAACAGGGGTGACCTTAAAATAAGGGACAGGTCTTTTTTAACCTTAAAATGAATCACTAATCACATGAAATAAATAATACCATTCAGAAATAACTTTGTCAAAGAAACAAAATATCTAGGGCTTTACAATGAGGGTGCACGGAGGGACATGTAAAAATCCTGAATTCAGATTTATTGAATTCTCCATGTGGTCTTTATTAAAGGGCACTTCATTGAATATAACAGGTTTTTAAAATTCAATATTGGTGCACAATTTCTACTTAAAATATCAAAGGGTCGCAAAAGGCACAACTTTCGTGGAATGGCCTTCCTGTGTGTGTGTGTGTGTTTCTTCTTTTTGTCTGCTGTAGATTCATGGGGGATGCGGCAGTGTCACGTCAGCAGAGCAGTGAGGGGCTGAGAGATCACTTGCCTGGGGGTTATCAAATCAAAATGTATTCTTCATGCACACAGTTTACAGCAGTTATAAACAACGTAGTGAAATGCTTACTTGCAAGCTCCCTCAACAATGCAGTACCAATAATCAATATGATCAAAAGGTTATGATGCAGGACAGTGGTTTAGTGTGGAGACGACCCAGAAGCATCAGGGATTGGTCAGGGCAGAATCAGGGGGAGACTATAAAACAAAATGTTGGTGTACCGAGGCTTCACTCAACTTCCGTGGAACGCTGTACTGCAACATAATCAGCAACACACAGGTGACTCAGAAGGTAGGACTTTATTGGGTTCTTATATCTACTGAATGTATTTGAAAGTAATGGTTTAGATTGTACTTAATTCCCAGATCTTAGGTTGGCTAGAAGGCCTATAGGGAATACCTTTTAACCTATACGTTGTAGTGAGGATTAAGGATTTGAGATGGTCCTCTGTGTGTCATAGGAGAGATGATGAAGCTGGGAATACTGACACTTTTGTTGCTGTCTCTCTGGATATGTGATTGCAAGTCGTTGCAGACCGATTCAGACACTCTGATTGAGGTGAGACTGAGCTTATCCTGACTCAAATCTTGTTTATGAACACGGATTACATTAACTATAAACTTGCTGGCTCAAGTCATGGGACAACGGTGGTTAAACTATATAAACTGCTTCATTGAATAGATTATCGTCTCTAGCTAGCTTGTGTAAACATGTTTCCTAGGCAAGGAACTTCTGACCCACAGTGTCATTTGATGTTTTCTTCCCTTCCTCGCTCTCTCCCTCCCTTCTCTACTCCCTCCCTCCCTTCTCTACTCCCTCCCTCCCTTCTCTACTCCCTCCCTCCCTTCTCTACTCACTCCCTCCCTTCTCTACTCCCTCCCTCCCTCCGGTAGCTTTTGGAGCTCCTCCAGTCAGTGGGTTATCGGGTGCCAGAAGGTGAAGAGGGGCCCATGCTGGAGACAACCAGAGAGGATGCAGCATGGCCCAGTGCTGAGCTGGAGAAGAGAGATTTCCCAAGGATGGGTGCCTCTATGTACAACAGACCTTACGCTGAACAAGGCAGCAGCAGGTCAGAAAGACAAACACAACAACATTTAGAAATATTATTACTGTAGTATTATGTAATGTGCACTTCTAAGTGGTCAATATAAGGATAATTCATTTTCATACACCATGTATATTAAAATGTTCGATCTTAATTACTGTTGATGACTCTCTCTGTTTCTCTGTTCCTCTCTTTCTCACTTTCTCCTTCTAACTCTCTCTCCTCACTCACTTTCTCTCTCCTAACTCAATTCAATTCAATTCAATTCAAGGGGCTTTATTGGCATGGGAAACATGTGTTAACATTGCCAAAGCAAGTGAGGTAGATATTATACAAAAGTGAAATAAACAATACAAATTAACAGTAAACATTACACATACAGAAGTTTCAAAACAATAAAGACATTACAAATGTTATATTATATATATACAGTGTTGTAACAATGTACAAATGGTTAAAGCACACAAGTTAAAATAAATAAGCATAAATATGGGTTGTATTTACAATGGTGTTTGTTCTTCACTGGTTGCCCTTTTCTTGTGGCAACAGGTCACAAATCTTGCTGCTGTGATGGCACACTGTGGAATTTCTCCCAGTAGATATGGGAGTTTATCAAAATTGGATTTGTTTTCAAATTCTTTGTGGATCTGTGTAATCTGAGGGAAATATGTCTCTCTAATATGGTCATACATTGGGCAGGAGGTTAGGAAGTGCAGCTCAGTTTCCACCTCATTTTGTGGGCAGTGTGCACATAGCCTGTCTTCTCTTGAGAGCCATGTCTGCCTACGGCGGCCTTTCTCAATAGCAAGGCTATGCTCACTGAGTCTGTACATAGTCAAAGCTTTCCTTAAGTTTGGGTCAGTCACAGTGGTCAGGTATTCTGCCACTGTGTACTCTCTGTTTAGGGACAAATAGCATTCTAGTTTGCTCTGTTTTTTTGTTAATTCTTTCCAATGTGTCAAGTAATTATCTTTTTGTTTTCTCATGATTTGGTTGGGTCTAATTGTGCTGTTGTCCTGGGGCTCTGTGGGGTGTGTTTGTGTTTGTGAACAGAGCCCTAGGACTAACTCTCTCTCCTTCTAACTCTCTCTCTCTCCTAACTCTCTCTCTCTCCTAACTCTCTCCTTCTAACTCTCTCTCTCCTAACTCTCTCTCTCCTAACTCTCTACTTCTAACTCTCTCTATCCTTCTCTCTCTCTCTCTCCTAACTCTCTCTATCTCCTTCTAACTCTATCTCTCCTTCTAACTCTCTCTCTCTCTCCTAACTCACTCTCCTAACTCTCACTCTCTCCTTCTAACTCTCTCTCTCGCTCTCCTTCTAACTCTCTCGCTCTCTCCTTCTAACTCTTGCTCTCCTTCTAACTCTCTCCTAACTCTCTCTCTCTCCTAACTCTCTTTCTCTCATTCTAACTCTCTCTCTCTTCTAACTCTCTCTCCTCACTCTCTCTCTCCTGACTCTCTCTCTCCTTCTAACTCTCTCTCTCCTAACTCTCTCCTTCTAACTCTCTCTATCCTTCTCTCTCTCTCTCTCCTAACTCTCTCTCTCTCCTTCTAACTCTCTCTCTCTCCTTCTAACTCTCTCTCTCTCCTTCTAACTCACTCTCCTAACTCTCACTCTCTCCTTCTAACTCTCTCTCTCTCTCGCTCTCCTTCTAACTCTCTCGCTCTCTCCTTCTAACTCTCTCTCTCCTTCTAACTCTCTCCTAACTCTCTCTCTCTCCTTCTAACTCTCTTTCTCTCCTTCTAACTCTCTCTCTCCTAACTCTCTCTCCTCACTCTCTCTCTCTCCTAACTCGCTCTCTCCTTCTAACTCTCTCTCTCTCCTAACTCTCTCTCTCTCCTTCTAACTCTCTTTATCTCCTTCTAACTCTTTCTCTCCTAACTCTCTCTCCTCACTCTCTCTCTCCTAACTCGCTCTCTCCTTCTAACTCTCTCTCTCTCCTAAATCTCTCTCCTTCTAACTCTCTCTCTCCTAACTCTCTCTCTCCCAACTCTCTCCTTCTAACTCTCTCTCACTCTCTCCTAACTCTCTCTCCTTCTAACTTTCTCTCTCCTTGTAACTCTCTCTCTCTCCTAACTCTCTCTCCTTCTAACGCTCTCTCTTTCCTTGTAACTCTCTCTCTCTCCTAACTCTCTCTCCTTCTAACTCTCTCTCTCTTAACTCTCTCTCCTTCTAACTCTCTCTTCTAACTCTCTCTCTCTCCTTCTAACTCTCTCTCTCTTCTAACTCTCTCTCTCCTAACTCTCTCTCTCCTTCTAACTCTCTCTTTCCTTCTAACTCTCTCTCTCTTCTAACTCTCTCTCTCCTAACTCTCTCTCTCCTTCTAACTCTCTCTTTCCTTCTAACTCTCTCTCTCTCTTAACTCTCTCTCTCTCCTTCTAATTCTCTTTCACTCCTAACTCTCTCTCTCCCCTTTTAACTCTCTCTCTCTCTCTCCTTCTAACTCTCTCTCTCTCTCCTTCTAACTCTCTATCTCTCCTAGCTCTCTCTCCTTCTAACTCTCTCTCTCTCTCTCTCTCTCCTTCTAACTCTC
Organism: Salvelinus namaycush; assembly: GCF_016432855.1. NCBI lineage: Eukaryota > Metazoa > Chordata > Actinopteri > Salmoniformes > Salmonidae > Salvelinus > Salvelinus namaycush. The sequence continues at coordinate 17,890,438 of NC_052320.1, forward strand.
TCTCTCCTTCTAACTCTCTCCTTTTAACTCTCTCTCTCCTAACTCTCTCTCCTTCTAACTCTCTCTCTCTCCTAACTCTCTCTCTCTCCTTCTAACTCTCTCTCTCCTTCTAACTCTCTCTCTCTCTCTCTCTCTCTCTCCTTCTAACTCTCTCCTTCTAACTCTCTCTATCTCCTAACTCTCTCCTTCTAACTCTCTCCTTCTAACTCTCTCTCTCTTCTAACTCTCTCTCCTAACCCTCTCTCTCTCTCCTTTTAACTCTCTCTCTCTCTCTCTCCCTAACTCTATCTCTCCTTCTAACTTTCTCCTTCTATCTCTCTCTCTCCTTCTATCTCGCTCTCTCTCTCTCTCTTCTAACTCTCTCTCTCTCCTAACTCTCTCTCTCCTAACGCTCTCTCTCTCCTTCTAACTCTCTCTCTCTCTCCTTCTAACTGACTCTCTCATAACTCTCTCTCTCCTAACTCTCTCTCTCCTAACTCTCTCTATCTCCTTCTAACTCCCTCTTTCCTTCTAACTCTCCTAACTCTCTCTCTCTCCTTCTAACTCTCTCTCTCTCCTAACTCTCTCACTCCCTAACTCTCTCTCTCCTTCTAACTTTCTCCTTCTATCTCTCTCTCTCTCTCCTTCTAACTCTCTCTCTCTCTCTATTCTAACTCTCTCTCTCTCCTAACTTGCTCTCTCTAATTATATCTCTCTCTCTCCTTCTAACTCTCTCTCTCCTTCTAACTCTCTCTTTATCTCTCTCTCTCTCCTAACTCTCTCCTAACTCTCTCTCTCCTAACTCTCTCCTAACTCTCACTCTCTCTCCTAACTCTCTCTCTCTCCTAACTCTCTCTCTCTCCTTCAAACTCTCATATTCTCTCTCGCTCACAATCTCTCTTTCTCACACAATCTCTCTCTCCTCTCCCTCCCTTCTTCCCTTCACCACTCTACTTCTCGTTGTCCAGAAGGTCTAATACAAAGTATCCGCCTGCTTTTCCAATGGAGCGGATGAATCGTGTCCGGGGTTGATGGACTGTCTTACAAAACAATGAGATTATACCACAGTATCATTTTCTGACTAATCGGATCTGCCAAATGTCTGCTTCTCAGACCTACAGTGAACAGTACGACTCCTTTGCATGTCTTCTACAATGAATCACATCCCCTTATGACTCAAATAAAGACTGTAGGCATTATATTATGTTCTTCATGTGGTCTTTTTGCTTGAAGAGATGTCAATGTTTATTTTATCACAGACTGCATAAATGCATTTGGTAGTTCAATGAGTAATTTCCCAGGGACCAGACATCCAACGGAGAGCTTTTCCAAGTAGAAGATTTTATTTGTATTTAATATACAGCACAGCCATTTAGTTCTTCATGCAGGTCATGTTTGCTCAGTAACATCAAACAGTGAACATTTTAAACACACAGGTGGGACAGGGATAAAAACAAAATAGTCCGCAAACATACTGTAACATATATCAACCTGTGTGATATCCATTCAGTCCATCCCTGTCTGTGTGTAGTGTCCTTATGTGTGTGTGTTTTCCTGTGTGTGAATGTACATTATGCATGCATGTACATATGTGCGCATCTGTATGCTTTGTTGTGTGCAAGAGAGGGGTTGTGTCTCAGTACAAGCCACATCTCTTCATCATAATGCATGGTGTGAATGTATTTCTCTATGGACGGTTGACTGGGTTAGACACAGTACTTCCAGAAGCACTCTGAGGCACCTCTTCTTTTCCTAGACTGCTTCCTGATGCCAAAGAAGCGGCTGAAGGTGTTGAGGTGACTGTTTCTCCAGCCACTCCTGAAACAGAGAACAATTACCGCTGTAGTAGTTCATGCTTCATGAAACCGCTACTCCCAAAACAAAATGTGATAGGAGCTCCTTATATATATATATGTTCCTTATCATCTTTCAGTTTAAAAACTCACATCTTTCTTCATCTGTCTTTCCAGTAGTCCAGCTACACTGAGACCTAAGAGAGACGAAGGGTGAGAGAGAATGTTGTGATACTTCTCCTGGTGTAACTGTTTAGACACAATACCAACTAGTTTGTGTGATCTCACCGTCTCTGCTGAGAACTCCAGACAGTAGGGATGAGTATCTGAGTCCAGGGCCAGCTTGGGGAAGATACGTCTGCTCAGAGAAAGACAGCTCGTCTGGACTACCTGCTCCTCCATCCTCCACGGATACCGAACACAGTCAAAACACAGTCAACACTTACAATTGTGTTTATCTTAATCCAACCATGGGGATTCATGAGAAATAACTTAAGTAGCAGCTACACTTTGATGGTGTAAAGTGTATGGAACATTGTCACCATAATCAAACCGCATATTACACATTCAATATTAACACTGCTTCAGTTCTCAGACACAATCACACGTTGACAGATCAACTAGGTCTCAAAGAAATTATACCAGAACAGAAGGTCAAATCGGATTTGCCCAGGTGTTTAAAATGCCCTGCTCATCTGTGGAGGGGGACCAGGTGGAGAGACAAGGGCAGAGAATTTACTGTTTATTTTATGAATTAATTAACCTGCTACGTGACTTCACTTACATCAAATTAACCGACTCAATGCGTGACTTACAGGCTTTATGGAATAGCATTTATCTCCCTCACCTCGGCTACCCATCCAAACACATGACTCCCTGGTCACAGTACAATGTGATTTTGTTGATTTAAAAAATGCATTGAAAGCAGTTAGTTGGGCATTATATCCTGTAGCCTAATAGGTCATACACCCTACATGAGGATGGAGGTGTTTATGAATATTAGTCAGTGTTACTCCTCTGGAGCAGGTGTCATGTCTCACGTTGGATTATTTGGACTATTCGTCAGTTGCATTGGGGCTGATGTAAAAATGTATGCATACTGTTCTTATATTAAATCACATAACACATGTAACATTATCCCTGATATCAATTTTGATATTCATCCTACAATACAATGTTGGGCCTGAAATGGTCAATTAATACAGCAGAAGGAAATGAGAATGGAAGTTATGGAGATCCAGGTAACTGACAAAATAAAGGACACACCAACATACATTGTCTTAATGGGGCGGTGGGCCACCACGAGCCAGAACAGCTTCAATGCATCTTGGCATAGATTCTACAAGTGTCTGGAACTCTATTGGAGAGATGTGATACTATCGTGATATGGTGACTGAGACGGCCATTACATTTGAGTCATTTAGCAGATGCTCTTATCCAGATTGACTTACAGTCAGTGCTTTCATCTACAGATATCAAGGTGGGACAACCACATATCACAGGCATAGTAAGTACACTTTTCCTCAATAAAGTAGCTATGAGCAAAATGGTTCAGGATTATTTTGATTATTTATTTTGGGGAGGGCGCATATGGTTTACATTATTTTCATGCTCATCAAACCATTCAGTGACCACTCGTGCCCTGTGGATGAGGGCATTGTCATCCTATGGGGGCACCATGGTCGCCAAAATAATGGCCAGAGTAATGGCCTTCCCAGCATTTTTATGCATGCCCCTGAGCATGATGGGATATTAATTGCCTAATTAACTCAGGAACCACACCTGTGTGGAAGCACCTGCTTTCAATACACTTTGTATCCCTCATTTACTTAAGTATTTCCATTATTTTGCAGTTACCTGTCTATAAAGTATTTATTTACGGCTCCAGAAGGCCCCTTGGCCCAGATGGCATTTGAAGTCAGTTTAAGCCAGTGTAGGATTTGCCATGGGTCATTAATTGATTCTCAAACTGCTCAATGGCCAAGCTTGTTCTAGCAAGACGTTATATTTGTGAATTTCACTTTTGCCTAGCCCTGCAATTTCTATTTATTATGGATCCTAAATAGGCCAAGACACAGGCAGACGTAGTCATTGGCTGAGACGCTAGAGAGACAGACGGGGTGTGTTCATAGAAGGTAACATTTTGCAACAAAAGTACGTCACCATTTGCAATTGTTTATTTAATTAACAGAGGTCTCTGACGTCAGTGCCATGGCCTCTGGTATGATAATGAAGGTGGCGCAAGCGGCCGATGACATTTACTTTTTTACAACTCATAGACTGTTTTAGTCAAGGGCCATCTGATTAATTTCATTTTTTTGGCGGTTTAAAGAGCATGTTTTAATAAAGTATTTAGTTGAAATTGAAATGATTTGTGCTAAGGACTCCAACTGATTTAAAAGAGATTTAGAAGAGAAATATATGAATGTATAGGGTATAGCATTTATAAAGGAGCACAACTCAATAATCAGAGGTGGCTGATGGTGTGAGAGACAGCGGGAGGGAAGGATGAGAAGAAGTGTCACACCTCCAAAATAATTTTTTACAATTATTTTCGATCAGGATATGGCACATTATCTGGCAGGATTCAAATGGAGCTAAGTACTATGTTTGTTTTTATTTTTGTATCTATAAAGAATGCACATTCATGTATATTTGATGCATATAACTATCTGCTCGTTCCTAAACAGTTCACCCTAAATGTATGGGTGTAGCTGACTTTTGACCTTGTGTGTGCCACACACAACTCACGCCAGAGACAGAAGAGAAAGTGAGACACCCCACTCGCTGTTTTCTTTCTTCAATGAAAGTTAATGAACTAAGTAGACCAGACCCAGCTGCTATTGCATTGGTGTCTACACACCCAGTGGTAAACAGCCTTGGTGAAATATCTTCATTTATCTACCATCTTCGCTCATGCCGCTGGCTTGTTGTCACCCATGTCATCCCATGGCCACAGCTTGTTGTTTTTAAATGGCACCAGCAGATGGCAGAAAATGCCTAGTAATTCAAATACCCATATAACTTAATTGTATTAAAATATAAATGTTATTTTAAACTTGTGGAAAAGTTTTTAAAATATACAATTTGAAAGTTTTTTTGACAAGTTTCAAGTATCGGATGTACTGTAGGCTACAGGATACACACACAAACACGTTTTATTAGTCTATGTAGGATACATATGTAGCACTACTGCCTATGGGGGGTGATTCATGCCAGAATTAAGCCTTGTGATGCTACTGATACCTCTCACCAAGTCACTTAACGTCTTCCTAGCGTCATAAAATAATGCCATGAATTAACATGGACTGTCAAAGTTTGTTTCTAAGGCGTCAAACTGCCGACGCGTTCACGTCACGTGACACGTACACGTCATGTAGACTTTTTGTTCAAGTTGCGTAATGTGTCACTGTCACGTCACGTGTCAGTTTGCATGTAAGAGTATTATGAATGATCTTAAAAACGTCTACATGTGTTACGTGTTAGTTTAAGTGTCTGTTTAGTTCATCAATTTCATTTGTTGATTTAGCTAAAATAGGACTGTCACCTCAATGCAAAACTTATTAGGCTAGTTGATATTGCAGCCACCATTACTGTGTAGATATGCCTATTTCTCGCATCAATACGAACACAAGGGCTTCTTGGTAGCCTAGTGTTTCGAGCGTTGGGCTAGTAACCGAAAGGTTGCTAGGTCAAAGCTACAAGATTAACTTTTTTTGTCATTTTGCCTGAGCAAGGCAGTTAACCCACTGTTCCCCGGGCGACTAATACGTGGATTTTGATTAAGGCAGCCCCTTACACCTCTCTGATTCAGAGGGGTTGGGTTAAATACGGAAGACACATTTCAGTTGAATGCATTCAGTTGTACAACTGACTAGGTATCCCCCTTTCCTTTTCTTTGTTGGAGGTAGCCTAGGGCTGCGGTCCAAACACTTAAAAGACAAACCCTATCCCCTCAGCCCTGAAATTAAGTGGACGTATCATGACGTCTAACGAGTATATACTTACAGGGCAAGACGAACGAATGATTTTTAAATGGACCACCCTTGGCCAGAAATTCATCACTGGTTCATCCCATGATGATTGTGTTTTCAGCCACCAGTAGCTTGTGGGTGCTTTATATGCGCTACAGTCAATTATGAATGCATGTATACTTATATTAAATATATAATTGTTAATATACTCCTACTGTATGATAGCTAGCAAATTAATTAGCTAACCAACGTTAGCCTGCCTAGCTGGAACTTCTGAAGGAAGATGTTTATTTCTACACTATCCAGAAGATAACCAAACAAAAACATATTTACTTTTTACGTAGTAGCAAAATTTCTAACTTATTTGCATTCGTTTTTACTTACACTTGTATGTTGACTTCTCCATTGATGTTGTTTTTAAATTTACGCTGACTTTTCTTAGCGGATGTACAATCGTCACAATTTGAATTATGGGGAGTTTCAGGCCCCGGAGTGAACATAATTGTACACTCGCAAAGCCGGTTAAAATGAGGTCTGAGGGGATTACGTTACCAACTTCCCTTGCTTGGCTAATCATTTGGACCACCCTCCAAGATGGCGACGCGGAATCCCCAAAAGGTGTGTCTTTTAAGGGTGTGTCTTTTAAGTGTTTGGACCGCAATCTAGGTCTCTAGCGGTGTATTCAAAACTCGGAAGTCAGCAATCTCTGACTTCCGACTTCAGTGCGTTCAAGACAACTGGGAACTCTGGGGGAAAAAATGAACCCAGACTGGGATTTTTGTTTTGAACAGTTATCCAACTCGGAATCTCTGGCATCTTTCTTTGACCTGAAAATCACTGATGTCATGATTTGACCTTGTTTTCCCCCCACTTCCCAGTTTACCGGATTAACAGACACAATCAGTCACCATACAATCCTTCGTCAATACATTTCTGTGGAGATGTGTTGTGGTTAAAGGCAGGGTTCGAATTGAGTGGGTATGTGAGGATATAGGCCTTGTTACAGAGACTTGCAAAAAGCATATGCCATCACTTGTTTGCTTAGCCATAGGAAAAGCAACGGTCCAGATTTTATAAAGCGATCTAGGCTATAACAATGATAAACTACACGATTATTTCCGCAGTCTACTAGTTTATCAAAGGTCTTGCGCAGCCTAAACATCACAGGAAAATGTGAATGGTTTATTAAATGTTCTGCAATGTAGAGCTATGCCTAATGCAAAATACCCAAAAGTTAGAATCGGTATGAGTCTATGCATCAACCAAACAATTTAACAGATAAAAACATGTATTATTCAGGAGAATCCCATTGAATCAGGCTTAATTTCAGTGCAGGTGCGTTCTTACGCATATCCTTAGACTAAACGGAACCTGATGAAGCCTGAACATTTAAGCTGTTAGTCATTGATTTAGCCCACAATTACCTATGGATTTGATACACATGAAGACCTATATTTAATCTGGAATTGACAAACAAAAGCCTGACTAGGATCACGACTTTCCCCCATGTCATATTTATTACCAATTAGGCTAAATATATTCCTACTAATTTGCATGGGCTAACTATTGTGATTAATGTTATTTACCATCTTCTGCTTTTTATGAATAAACAGGCATCAGGGTAAACATAATATAATTTCAATGCCCCCCCACACACACATTAATGTTACTTACCTTACAGATCACAAAGTGAACTAATTTCCACCCCATTCATATGCAAATACATTTGATTCATACACTGGCTTGTCTGGCTGGCATGTTTTCATTTTAAACAGGCATTCCCTTATCGACACTGAAAACATTTTCATCCTCAATTATGATTTAAAAAGAAATCTCATTAGTACCCCCTTGTGGTTGAATATATATCTATTGTTGTGGTTGAATATATATCTATTGTTGTGGTTGAATATATATCTATTGTTGTGGTTGAATATATATCTATTGTTGTGGTTGAATATATATCTATTGTTGTGGTTGAATATATATCTATTGTTGTGGTTAAATATATATCTATTGTTGTGGTTGAATATATATCTATTGTTGTGGTTGAATATATATCTATTGTATGTCTTATGATACAATTAATAATGTTGTACTAACAAATACCATCAAGGGATGTGTTACAATTTACAATAACAAACACCTTGTGAAACAGCTGTGACAACCAATTTGGCAATATTTTAGATTTAAATACATAACCATTGATATTCTTTTGCTATATGTGTGTCAATTTTTTCAGATTTATTGTACACTCACATGGCAATCATAGACTGAAATACAGAATTCTGGTGTCTGGAATAGAGAGGAGGTGGGTCTTGTGTGGATGGGAGGTTCTGCAAAGTCCAGGCGCTGCTGCCCTCTTTGTTCTGAGTGTTTGCAGTGCTAGTGTTTTTAGCTAATCTGTGTATCTCACATTATGTGCCCAGTATGATAGTTGTCTTGCTCTTTCTTAGCAGATAATGACAACTTGACAATAACAGTAGCTGTAGATGATGTAATGAAAAGTTGGAGGGTGGTTTGTAATGGAGGACATCAGGTGGATCCATGTCTGGGTGTTAGGCAGAACCCCTAGGTCCTGGAGAACAGGAGCACAGTAAAGGGAACAGGGTAGGAGACAGACGTAAATAAGCAAACACACAGGTTAAATGGTTATCAGGTAGGGAAAAATACAGTTATTGAATTATTTAATTTAAATGTTTGATTAGACATGGATTAATGTTAATGGAAGACAGAAAATAAAGGATACCTATCTAATGTTTGATGTCAGTGGGGTTGGTAAGGGATGGTCCTTGGGAAAGGTAGAGGTGAGTTGTGAGAGAAACTCCAGGGTGGTGTCATGACCACTGGAGTCATACACCTTAGCAGTACCTACCTGGAAGTGGCGGTTACTTAACGTGACCCAGTGGTTAGCCTTGAGATTGACTATTTGGAGAAACCCCTGGGCCAGTGTTGGTACTGCTGACAGCATGGCGATGCCATCCACCACGAGGCAGCAACTGCAAATAGTTATCTGAGATTTTTTATATTCCCCTTAACGGATGTTGACCCCAGCTAGGAGCGAAAGAGCACCAAGCTTTCCCGGGTCTCGCCTTCCTTTCGTCCTTCTTCCAAGCCAAGTCATTCGCCTAGATGTCGAAGTACTTTGTCCCCTTGATTCTTCTCAGGTGGCTCCCCTTTTTCTCATGCGCTCTGTCCATGTTCAGTCTCACCTTTACTGATAATAGAAATAAATGCAATTATATTTAATATTATTACATATACATATCTTATATATCTCTTGGAAGGCCAGAAAATAAATGAACAGCAGACAATTTTTACCTGGTCAAAAACCTCCACATCCTTCTCAGTCCGTGCCTGAAGGGGGTCTTTGAAGGAGTTCTAATCTGGTTCGACAACTTCCACCACATCAGGTGGAGTATCAGTGACCTCAAAGTGCATTATACAAAAACAGCAAAAGAAAAACACTAAGTCAATCAAAAAAAGTATACTACAGTATATGCAATAATGTTATATACAATTGTATTGTTTACATCAGTTAACTGCTGCAGCTCCCCTCCATATAGCAGGTGATAGAGTGAATACTCTGGAGGCCTGGACACTGCTGTGTTGTGTGCAAAGATAATTACCTTCAGATTGTCTTTCCACCATTCCTGGAACCCATCCAGGTACTTGCCCATGGCAGTCCCTTTGGTCCGTTCATCCAAACGTGGAGTCACCATACAGTACATCTACACATTATATATAACTCACTGTCCTATCAGTGTCCATTTCGAAAAAACTAAATTACTGGATGCCTATGTGAAACAATGCTACAACCATTACATTAAGCTGACATTGACTAAAACCAACTAGGCTAGAGATAACTACTATAGCGCTTAGCCAAGCAAACTTTGGTTAGCATCAAGCTAGCAAACTGTTAAACGCTATTTTCATACAAATATTAACACTAACACATTTTTTCGTGACATCACATATTTCCATATATTCCCTAAAGTAAACTGTGCCTTTGTTCATAGAAAATAAAACAAATTGGCTCTAAAACGTTGAAAAAAAAGCACAGAAAGTTTGGACGCCATGTTAATCCCTTCTCGTTCATGTAAACCATTAGCAACCTAGCCTAACTCCATTAATTTACTTACAATGGGGAAAATACCAGCCCGTTTTTCACTCAGTTAAAAGTGACTTCAAACATCACCAAGCTCACTATGTAATTAACCATGTTACCTCAATATTTTGAGTCTTATTGCATTTTTGCACATTACATACTTGAATTAATAGGGTAAAATGATGAGACAGAGAAACGTTTGTTTTCAGAACTAGTCATTCTCCATAATGAAGAAGAAATGTTAAAGATCTCACTAACTCACTTCATTGACGTCACAGCTCCCCTAGCAGCAGTAATTATATACTTACATTAAATGCAAATACCTGGGAGGCAAAATAAACTAAATAAAACATAAAAAATATGACCATACATATGTGTGTCACATACACATGGCAAATGTTTGAGTACCACCTTGACATCTCTGATCTGCTTGTCTCAATAAATTAATACTAGAACATTGGTAGCCAGGATTAGCTATTTCAAATCAAATCAAACTTAATTTGTCACATGCGCCGAATACAAGTGTAGACTTTACCGTGAAATGCTTACTTACAAGCCCTTAACCAACAGTGCAGTTCAAGAAGAGGTTAAAAAATAAAATTTTAAATAATAAAAAGTAACACAATAACATAACAATAACTAGGCTATATACAGGGGGTATTCAAGATAACATGCAACATAGCACCACCACCTTTGAAGGTTTTCTTCAACCTCTGCTCAGACTTAAATCACAGTGTTCCAAGAACCTCCACCAGGGGTGACTGTAGTATCCTCAAACGGACAAAAAGGAGACACAAGAGGCACCCCACACTCATTTTGGATCCCAAGTGGTTTTTATTTTCATATTGTATGCTCTCACTCTCATCACTATCTCCTTTGCCATCTTCTCAAGTCTTTACTTGGAACTCCATCCATATACACATACTATAGCATCTCGCTAACATTTCTCACATTTTATGCATCCAGCTGAGGCCTTGGATGGATCATGTTACACTGAGATGGGCACAGGGGTAAATGTACAGTCATTTCTAGTGTGGTGGCAAAGTAGTTGAACAGGAGAAGAGGATGTGGTTACTTGTGGAGGGAGAACAGTGAGGGTGGTGGGTTGAGCACCTGCAGTGAAGCTGATTGGTTGCTCTGGCTCATCACATCTTGACTAAAAGAAAGAGATTTCAAAATTAGTTTGACATTGCCATAGTGCAACAGCTGAAAAGCTGTCATTAACATAGAGATAGCAACATATTCAGAATTCACTGAATGAAGTAGCCTACCCATCCCCATTTACAATTGTATTCATCAATTAAATAAATGATACTATAACACATTCAATTACATTATTATTGTAGACTATAGACTACTCCTGTATCTACCTTGTACAATAACGTAATCATTGAATGAAATAGCGTACCTATCCACATTTACAATTTAATTGATCAATTAGATAAATAATACTAGCACATACAGTTACATTGTTGTAGAATAGGCTACTACTGTATCCACACCATATTAGGATACCGTTTTGTCAGGCATGATTTTACAGTTGAAGTCGGAAGTTTACATACACTTAGGTTGGAGTCATTAAAACAAATTTTTCAACCACTCCACAAATTTCTTGTAAACAATCTATAGTTTTGGCAAGTCGGATAGGACATCTACTTTGTGCGTGACACAAGTAATTTTTCCAACAATTGTTTACAGACAGATTACTTCACTTATAATTCACTGTATCACAATTCCAGTGGGTCAGAGGTTTACATACACTAAGATGACTGTGCCTTTAAACAGCTTGGAAAATTCCAGAAAAGCTTCTGACAGGCTAATTGGCATCATTTGAGTCAATTGGAGGTGTACCTGTGGATGTATTTCAAGGCCTACCTTCACACTCAGTGCCTCTTTGCTTGACATCATGAGGAAATAAAAAAATATCAGCTAAGACCTCAGAATTTTTTTTGTAGACCTCCACAAGTCTGGTTCATCCTTGGGAGCAATTCCCAAACGCCTGAAGGTACCACGTTCATCTGTACAAACAATATTACGCAAGTATAAACACCATGGGACCGTGAAGGAAACAGGTATGAAAGTATCTATATCCACAGTAAAACAAGTCCTATATCGACATAACCTGAAAGGCCGCTCAGCAAGGGAGAAGCCACTGCTCCAAAACCACCATTAAAAAAGCCAGACTACGGTTTGCAACTGCACATGGGCACAAAGATCATACTTTTTAAATAAATGTCCTCTGGTCTGATGAAACTAAAATAGAACTGTTTGGCCATAATGACCATTGTTATGTTTGGAGGAAAAAGGGGGAGGCTTGCAAGCCCAAGAACACCATCCCAACCATGAAGCATGGGGGTGGCAGCATCATGTTGTGGGGGTGCTTTGCTGCAGGAGGGACTGGTGCACTTCACAAAATAGATGGCACCATGAGGAAGGAAAATTATGTAGATATATTGAAGCAACATCTCAAGACATCAGTCAGGAAGTTAAAGCTTGGTTGCAAATGGGTTTTGGATGGACAATGACCCCAAGCATACTTCCAAAGTTGTGGCAAAATGCCTTAAGGACAACAAAGTCAAGGTATAGGGTGGCCATCACAAAGCCCTGACCTCAATCCTATAGAACATTTGTGGGCAGAACTGAAAAAGTGTGTGCGAGCAAGGAGGCCTACAAACCTGACTCAGTTACACCAGCTCTGTCGGGAGGAATGGGCCAAAAGTCACCCAACTTATTGTGGGAAGCTTGTGGAAGGCTACCCAAAACCTTTGACCCAAGTTAAACAATTTAAAGGCAATGCTACCAAATACTAATTGAGTGTATGTAAACTTCTGACCCACTGGGAATGTGATGAAAGAAATAACAGCAGAAATAAATAATTCTCTCTACTATTATTCTGACATTTCACATTCTTAAAATAATGTGGTGATCCTAACTGACCTAAAACAGGGAATTTTTACTTGGATTAAATGTCAGGAATTGTGAAACACTTTAGCCAAATACATTTAAACTCAGTTTATGTAAACTTCCGACTTCAACTGTAGGTCTTCCATCGAAGTTGCATGTTGTATCTCGTTTCCCTTCAGTGAAAAGTAGTTATTTCATTTATAATTGAATTAATCCATTAAATAAATACTAATAATAAATGCCCCCCCCCCCCAAATATTTTCAAATAAACCAAATTTGCCTAAACACAGAACTAAATATTTCCTAACGATATCACAACTTAAATATAGCCTACTTACTACTCAATTGGATCAAGTACATCTTGGCAATTATTTTATTGTCTATAATGAAACTATCTGGGGCAGACACTCAAAAATCCCTTCCCCCGCTTGTAAAAAAAAAAAAAGAATGTCTGTGTTGCCGCCAAGCTCTCAAATACCGGTGCCAGTCTCTCACTCTACGAACTGTCACTGCAATCTGGATTCCTTGGGACATCCTTACCCTAAACCCTAAACTAACACTAAACTTAACCAATTTACATGTATACTTGATAGAGGTATGGACATCCCAAAGATCCCGAATAGCAACTATGAACTCCTCTGAAAGCCGTGAACACAACTCTTATTGGTTGTCTGATGTGGAACTTGTAACAACACAGTTTGTGATTGGCTGAAAACATTTAGATCTGTATACAGCGAGATAAGATAACATACCATGCCATGAGGTGTTGAGGGAAAGACAGAATATCTATAGATTAGCCATAACAGGAAATACACAAGGCATAGGCTACATTATAGTTCAAGGTGGTTAGTCCCAATGTCTGCTTGCACAGAAAAATTGTATGTTTCTAACATTTATAGTTGAGATTTAATTAATATAAATATAAACTATGCACATTATGACTTTCATTAACACGCGATGCAGGCATCACACAGACGTTAGTAAGGCGTTGGTGTCATGTAAATCAGAAAAGGAAACGCAGACTTAGTAAGGCTTTGGTGTCATGTCAGGTGGAACGATTGTCTAGGCTTATATATGTCCCTTATCACCCCCCATAACTGCCAGTGTTCAGTATCTCCAGCCAAGCAACTTCACAGTGAGTGAGCTAAGTTTTTCCTGGGCCTTGATAATGACTCTCGGTTCCATTGCACATAAGAGTCATTGGACGAAGGCGTCTTCTCTGTATATAGGGAAGTTTTGTTAAGAGCCTTAGCTTGCGCTTGGTCTGAACATTAAAACGCGTCACTTGCGGTATGGTTTTGGAAGCATAATGACCTCGGCGAATTTTTATTTATTTTTTAAACACACCTTTATAGGGTTAGTACTCCCACACGGCCATATAACCATGTTACAGCGCGTTTACGGAAAACAGACGGAAGACAGTCGACTACCTGCGCTAATTAGCGATCTGAATCTCACCTGTGTGTAAATAGAAGATGGACGCCACAAACGTGTGTCACTGAAAAATACTGTCAGCTGCAACTGTGTTTAAAAAAAACGGTTAAAACAGTGTACAGTAAGTATGTATTTTGAATTCGTGAAATAGTTGTTGATGTGATATGAAAGTAGAGGGGTTTATGTTTCTAGAACCGTACCGCAAATAAGAATCAATCGAATTATCTTTTAGCTGGCGTATTGGACTGTTTTGGCTTACAGAACATGTAAGGTCCTTGGAGTATAAAGGAGGCTCATTTAGTCCATTATTTGTCCGTAATGGCGTGCCATCAAACTATCATCTTTGTTTCATTGATAAACTAAAAAGATAGTTGTGTCAGATCTAAATAGACGCCTGGAATAGGTTTATCGGATGTATCGGAGACTATGGCGAACGTGAAACGATAACTGCGGATAAAGTGTCTGGAAAATAGACAACCGCAACAAAATAATCAAACGTTTATACTCAACTACCATGTTTACTTGTTGAATGTTATTTTGTGTGCACGAAGGCTACAAACTATATTCAGGGTAGTGCTGCGGTTACAGCTGTAGGTTTTGTTTATTTTTTTAGTTTGTGCATGTTTTTAGCGATTGATTGAGCTTGACAGACACGCATTAAACCATTGTTGATCTTTATATTAATTTGACAAAGAGCACGTTGTCTGTATCGCCATTATCATACAAAAAAATACGTAATTGCAATGTTGTGCAATGCTTTTGTAATGGAATTCTGTACGTGTTGTAGCGTACTGCTGTGGAAATTCGTTCGCGTTTCTCGAACTGTATGTAACCGCCATGCAAGTGTTACATGGGGGTTACATTTGTAGCTATTGTCATAATAGTTTTAGAATGTTTAACATAAGTTTAGTAGAGTTCATAGGAATTATGTCATTATAGTGTGTGTTTCAACGGTTTGCCTGCAGTAGACTTCTGTCATACATAGACACATTTGGACAAACGATTAAGAAAGTCAAATGCTGAATGTGCCCTCCTTGCTATAACAAAGAGTAACTACTGCAATTCAATGTTGAACATTACTGTTCTATGCTACTGGACTTGTCTTTATGTACCCTTCCTTCCCCAGGGTCTGTCTGTACTCTGGCCGGCCCTGAGGGCAATGAGGCCGTGACTGCCCTTCTGCAGCAGCCATGACAGAGCTGGAGATTGATCAGTCCCACCTGCCAAGGGTCCAGGAAGGTACGTAGAGAACCAGACTCACTGGCCAGACCGACATGTGTGTGTTTGGAAACATAGGTGTAACACTTCATTTGATTTGAAAGGCCAGGCCACAGATGCCCTGACAGACCCCCACCCTCACTAAGACTTAAAAGAATGTGCCCAAGTGTGTGACTTCAAATTGCTGTGGAAAATAAAAAAGCCAGACCCTCATTACATAGACCCTTGAGGGATTTGGTTAAGGAAGGCTGGCATTAGTTAGCTACCCAGCATCCTTGTTATGTGTTTCAGCAGAGGCTTACGTGTTGTTGTCGTGTCCCTCTCCACCAGCGCTTTGTTTTGTTTTCATCTGGGATAAGAGGTGCTCATGCGATGTCTTAGCATGGCAGGCAGGACTGTACACTGTCAAAGCCCAGACTGGTCTGTAGTGTGTGGCAGCAGATAAGAGCCTGTAGTGTGATGGCCATTCCAGATACACTCCCTCTCTGATTGCAGCTGAGGGTAGAAGTTGGTCCCACTGGAAAGGTTCTCTGTGTGCGTGTGTGTTAAGGAAACGTGGCCTCTTTAACTTGCTACTTTTTTGTTGTCACTTATTGCAGTACTTTGACATAGTTACTGATTTCTATCTATGGGTTCTAATGTTCTTACATTATGAAATTAGTAGGTTGTGGCTTGGGTGGGTTAGCTAGCTTTGGCATTTCTGCATACATGCTAACTCCTGAGCAGGACAGCAATAGATTTCTGGATAATCATTTCCCTTTCTGCTCTTGTTTCCATAGACAATGAGCAGTGTGTAAGAGCATTTTCACGCTTCATTAAGCAGCGAGCAGTGGACTAACAAAGCCAGCTATAGACTCTGTTGGACCCCTATACTATTCACTAAAACAATAGCAGCACTCAAAGATGTCTGATCATGCTAAACTTTCCCTTAGAAATTTATTTTTACTGAAATGTTTTGACAGCGTCCTCATTGTTTTAAACGGAACAAAAATAAACGCAACATGTAAACTGTTGATCCCATTTTTCATGAGCTGAAATAAATAATCCCACAAATTTTACATACTCACAAAAAGCTTGTGTCTCTCAGTTTGTGCACAAATTTGTTAACATCCCTGTTAGTGAGCCTTTCTCCTTTGCCAAGATAATCCATCCACCTGAGAGGTGTGGAATATCAAGAAGCTGATTAAACTGCATAATCAATACACCTTGTGCTGGGGACAATAAAAGGCCACTCTAAAATGTGCAGTTTTGTCACACAACACAATGCCACAGATGTCTCAAGTTGAGGGAGCGTGCAATTGGCATGCTGACTGCAGGAATGTCCACCAGAGCTGTTGCGAGATAATTTAATGTTGATTTCTTTACCACAAGCTGCCTCCAACATCGTTTTAGAGAATTTGGCAGTACCATGTGTAACCAAGCCAGCCCAGGACCTCCACATCCGGCTTCTTCACCAGCGGGATTGTCTAAACCTGCCACCCGAACAGTTAATGAAACTGGGTTTGCACAACCAAAGATTTTCTGCACAAACTCAGAAACCGTCTCAGGGAAGCTCATCTGTGTGCTTGTCATCCTCACCAGGGTCTTGACCTGACTGCAGTTCGGCGTCATAACCAACTTCAGTGGGCAAATGCTCACCTTCGATGGCCACTGGCACGCTGGAGAAGTGTGCTCTTCACGATCAAGAGCCTGATCAACTCTATGTGAAGGAGATGTCGCGCTTGGTGAGGCAATTGGTGATCACGCCAGATACTGACTGGTTTTCTGATCCACGCCCCTACTTAAAAAAAAAAAGAAGGTATCTGTGACAAACAGATGCATGTCTGTATTCCTAGTCATGTGAGATCCATAGCCTAATGAAGGCATGCGCGTTCGTCCGCATGCTCATGTTGATTTTGTCCAGCCACACCAGACGCGCTCAGGACACGCAGGTTGAAATATCAAAATTAAATCTGAACCAACTATATTAGTTTAGGAACAGGTCAAATCACATGAAACATTCATGGCCATTTAGCTAGCTAGCTTTCTGTGCTAGCTAATTTGTCCTGGGATATAAACATTGGGTTGTTGTTTTACCTGAAATGCACAAGGTCCTTTTTCTGTCTCTTTGTAGAATTTTGAGTCACACAAAATCGTGTGTTCTCTGACAATTAATGCACAGATAAAAGGGGAAACCTAGTTAGTTTCTAGTAAACTCTCCTTCGGTCTTCTTACTCTTATGTGGACTTTATGGCAGTTGGCAACCAACTTTAAGGTGCATGCCACCACCTATTGGACTGGAGTGTGGACCTCAGTTCATCTTTCAATCAGCCACATGGGTTTATGCTCCTAAAAAACACAATTGGGTGAGGAAGGGACATGCAGCGCGTCAAGTGTAAAAATAATAATAATATATACATACGGTCTATTTTAGCACCTGGCTATGCATACGCTCGTTGACGCACGTGAGCAGTTTGGATGAAAGGATTGTATGTGCACATTTATTTTGTAGCGCACGTAATGCGAGCGGTGTGGGCAGCATGTTATATGAACTGTAACTCAGTAAAATCTTTGAAATTGCATGTTCAGTTTAAAAAAAAATCTTCAATGTAGTTAGGTTTACTCAAAAGAGTTAAGTTAACATCCTGTGGGTTGTATTTATGCATCAATTTCCTGAAGTGTGGTGTTCTCAGTGTCCCACTTCTCCTTCCTCATCCTAGAATCTCAGCCAAGTCAACTTGCTTTGTTTTCACTCCCCTCTTATCTGTTCCTGTTTTAATTTTTTTCTACTCCTCCGGCTGCGTTCCTGATATAGCCTGCCTCACAGGGGGAATGTAGCTCCCTAAGGAATGCCAATCCCCATCCCAGTTACTCTTTCTCCCAGTGACTCTCTCCCAGTCCACACAGCCCCCTCCTCTCTGTGACCACTCTATCAGTGTCTTAGCACACAGGAGCTGATGGTCCCAACTCTTGTTAAAACAGTCCAACACAGAAAGAGAGGGACTGAGCTGAGTGCGATTTAAGGTTTACAGAACAGGGAATAGCAGTAAAAACAGACTAGTGGGAAGGAGGAAGGGAAGCAGTGAGGGGGTGCGTGGGTGATGGGGATTTGGCTTAAAATAGAACCCCTCGTCACTTTCTCCCACTCTCCCTCCACTTCTTTTGTCTGCCAACCACTTTATATCATCCACTGTCCAAGTGGCTGGGTAGATAAAAGCAAAATGGCTATGTTCCTTTTGGAACACCAGTCGCTTCCTCTCACTGGAGGTTGGTTGGTCGGATAGATTTGCATTCTACTAACATTGTTTAAGCACTAGTCATTTTCCTAATGCATGATTGACATCCTCAGTGGAGGAAGATTAATGATAGGGGAAGGTGTTTTTACCCACAGGTCGCAAAGGTCATTGCTGCTTGCTTCTGGCTCTGCACTTTAACTTGAACCTTTTACAGTCCCTTTCCCTGGAGAGGCGACTGTCTGGAACCCTTATTAACCTCTTTCTGTATCGCTTTCAACCTTTCGGTCTATCAGAAACCCTGGCTGTCCTCCCCCTGATTCCCTCACCTTGACAATCTGATACCCTTGTAACCCCTACCCACCAAATCTTCCTTCATTCGCCACTACCAATTCCACTTGATATTTTACTCCCTATCCTCTTACGAAACAAGTCGATGCCTTTGTAAAGAAGCTTAAGGTCCCCTCCCCTCTAAACTCACGTAAAGATCCCCCTGGGTCGTTCCATGTCATTTCAGCAAGCCATGACACCTACCATCTGAGATTGTTCTGAAATCATTTCTGTAGTTAGACGCAGATAAGATAAACATTCCTGCAACATTTATTTGGTTGAAAGACTATTTGAACCTTGAAATTAAGCTAGTTGATTTGCACCCAAATTGACCATTTTAGTTTTATAGGATTCAATGCAAAGAAATTGTCAAACGCCACCCACGGATCCCCCACACCCCACGCCAATCCCATCCTAACAACGAGTATATAGTATCAATTCTCTGTCTGACGAGTAGTATGGCGCTGCTGCTTGCAGTATTGTTTCTTCATCTTACGTAATGTATTCTCAGTAAATTACATCACCAAATCCATCTGTACAGAAAAAAATTAAGAAATTGAAGTTGTTAGGTTTATGTCCCATCCTACATCCTGATATTACCAGTTTCTGACCACTAGAACCTGGTAATTAAAAAAAAAATCACATGGGGATAGTTCACCCAAATGACAAAATGGCATATTGGTTTCCTTACCCTGTAAGCCAGGTGTTCCCAAACTTTTTTTTTGTCCCTCAACCCCATGTTTATATAAATAAAATCGAGACCCTACCATGTAAAAACAAAAAAACAGACCAAGTTCACTAAGAATACGTTACATAGGATGAAGAAATAATACTCAGAGCCGCAGATCCATACTACTTGTCAGACACAGAGAACTGATACTATATACTCATTGTTGAGGTGTGGCGGGTCCAAATCGGATGTTAGGTACTATATTTATATGAATCCTATAAATTGAGATTGCACCCAAATTGGCCATTAATTATTTTAATTACTCAGTCCAAATTATATTTCAACAAAATAATGTTGGGGGAATGCTAATGTTTCTAACAAACAATTCAGAACAATCTTGAGGTGGTGGGTGTCAATCCTCTTTCTTGAGCTTTTTGAGTTGGCCACATAATTGTTCTGACTCTATCCTCCCCACCCTGAAAATGTTTTATTTTTGTTGTGGCCACTGACTACTTCCTCCCAGCCCTGTCATGTAATACCGGTCTCTCTGTCCTTCCCGTCCACACCCTTGGATGTTTAACTTGAGCTTAGTTTTTAAAGGGCTGACTGAGTTCCAGAAAACGAGTTAACCCACATGGCGTACACACCTACAAAGCCTGTCAGTCACTTCCACTGCTCTAGGGCCTGAGTGAGTTGAGCAGTCTTTGTTTAACATAATTTTTTTATTTCAAGAAGAATGTAGGCCTACTTTATTTTTTATTTTTTTCTGGAGTTCGTCCCGTCCATTTAATTTCTCTTGAGTATGTTGAGGCTGGAGAAAGACTTAAACTCTTGAGCTGTTCTGGTTCAAAGCCCTACAGTCACATAATCTGTGCATTCTGTGAAGACTGGACACAAGGGCAGCTGGCTGATCCATTTTGTTGCATAATCTCTTTAGCCACACGGCAGGTAACTGTAATTGAATGGCGTGTCTGTCTGGATGAGGGTTAATGCTGGGGTTAAACCCTGAATGCTGGTTATTCTCAGACTAACATTCATTCACAGTGATAGTGGAATTTAATATATCTGGGTTTAGTGGTCAGGAAGAGTGGTTACCTTTTGACTTGCGGTGTTGTCGAACACGTTTGCATGTTGTTGACCTCTAAATTACCAAATTGACCAAAAAGAAACGCCCTTCCCTGTTTTACAGAACAAGACAAAGGGGGGACATTCTCAATTTCACTGGTTCTGTGAACTCCGGTTGCTTGCGTGAACCCAAGATGGAACATGGCATTGTAAGAGCAGGGTGTAGTAGTGTAGCTACTAAGGCCAACAGTTCCCTGTTAGCTATTTTGTCTCATCAGAGGAACCCACACAGAGGCTTAAGTCTACTGGAACAATTTAGAACAGCGAGATGGAGTGGAAAGGAAGAGGAGGATAGAGACAGACAGTGAGAGGGAGAGCGACAGAGTGGTCATTCACTGTTAACATAGGCTCTGCTCTGCCAGTCCATGCTGAGAATCTTGTTTACACAGACATGGTCTAGTCTTGTTTATAGGTTAAGCAGTGGGATTATGTGTGTTTAATTGTAATTGACATCTCATGGCTTAGTGGCTTTCCCTGCAAGAGATGACCGCTGCCACAAACCATCCTCCTAGTGATATCACTTCTTGTTTACATGGGAGTTTCACTAAATCTTGAGCAAATCTGCTCAGAACATACATGCATACATACAGTTGAAGTCGGAAGTTTACATACACTTAGGGTTGGAGTCATTGAAACTCGTTTTTCAACCACTCCACAAATTTCTTGTTAACGAACTATAGTTTTGGCAAGTCGGTTAGGACATCTACTTTGTGCATGACACAAGTAATTTTTCCAACAATTCTTTACAGACAGATTATTTCACTTATAATTCACTGTATCACAATTCCATTGGGTCAGAAGTTTACATACACTAAGTTGACTGTGCCTTTAAACAGCTTGGAAAATTCCAGAAAATTATGTCATGGCTTTAGAAGCTTCTGATAGGCTAATTGACATAACTTGAGTCAATTGGAGGTGTACATGTGGATGTATTTCAAGGCCTACCTTCAAACTCAGTGCCTCTTTGCTTGACATCATGGGAAAATCAAAAGAAATCAGTCAAGACCTCAGAAAAGAATTGTAGACCTCCACAAGTCTGGCTCATCCTTGGGAGCAATTTCCAAACGCCTGAAGGTACCACGTTCATCTGTACAAACAATAGTATGCAAGTATAAACACCATGGGACCATGCAGCCGTCATACCACTCAGGAATGAGATGCATTCTGTCTCCTAGAGATGAACGTACTTTGGTGCGAAAAGTGCAAATCAATCCCAGAACAACAGCAAAGGACCTTGTGAAGATGCTGGAGGATACCGGTACAAAAGTATCTATATCCACAGTAAAACGAGTCCTATATTGACATAACCTGAAAAGCCGCTCAGCAAGGAAGAAGCCACTGCTCCAAAACCGCCATAAAAAGCCAGAATATGGTTTGCAACTGCACATGGGGACAGAGATCGTACTTTTTGGAGAAATGTCCTCTGGTCTGATGAAACAAAAATAGAACTGTTTGGCCATAATGACCATTGTTATGTTTGGTGGAAAAAGGGGGAGGCTTGCAAACCAAAGAACACCATCCCAACTGTGAAGTACGGCAGTGGAAGCACCATGCTGTGGGGGTGCTTTTGCGGCAGGAGGGACTGGTGTACTTCACAAAATAGATGGCATCATGATGGAGGAAATTGTGGATATATTGAAGCAACATCTCAAGACAAAGTTGTGGCAAAATGGCTTAAGGACAACAAAGTCAAGGTATAGGGTGGCCATCACAAAGCCCTAACCTCAATCCTATAGAACATTTGTGGGCAGAACTGAAAAAGTGTGTGCGAGCAAGGAGGCCTACAAACCTGACTCAGTTACACCAGCTCTGTCGGGAGGAATGGGCCAAAAGTCACCCAACTTATTGTGGGAAGCTTGTGGAAGGCTACCCGAAACCTTTGACCCAAGTTAAACAATTTAAAGCCAATGCTACCAAATACTAATTGAGTGTCTGTAAACGTCTGACCCACTGGGAATGTGATGAAAGAAATAACAGCAGAAATAAATAATTCTCTCTCTTATTCTGACATTTCACATTCTTAAAATAAAGTGGAATTCCTAACTGACCTAAGACAGGGAATTTTTACTTGGATTAAATGTCAGTAATTGTGAAACTTGAGTTTAAATGTGTTTGGCTAAGGTGTATGTTTTATTTTTTCATTTGTTTTTATTTAACCAGGTAGGCTAGTTGAGAACACGTTCCCATTTACATCTGCGACCTGGCCAAGATAAAGCAAAGCAGTGCAACACAAAAAACAGTTACACATGGAATAAACAAACACATGGAATAAACAAACACAATCAATAACACAATAGAAAAAGTCTATGTGCAGTGTGTGCAAATGAGGTAAGATAAGGGCAATAAATAGGCCATAGTGGCAAAATAATTACAATTTAGCAATTAAACACAGGAGTGATAGATGTGCAGAAGATTAATATGCAAGTAGAGATACTGGGGTGCGAAGGAGCAAAACAAATAGTTGGATGGGCTTTTTACAGATGGGTTATTTACAGGTTCAGTGATCTGTGAGCTGCTCTGACAGCTGGTGCCTAAAGTTAGTGAGGGAGATATGAGTCTCCAGCTTCAGTGATTTTTTTTTTTGTTGCAATTTGTTCCAGTCATTGGCAGCAGAGAACTGGAAGGAAAGGTGGTCAAAGGAGGAATTGGCTTTGGGGGTGACCAGTGAAATATACCTGCTGGAGCGTGTGGTACAGGTGGATGCTGCTATGGTGACCAGTGAGCTGAGGTAAGGTGGGGCTTTACCTAGCAAAGACTTTTATAGATGACCTGGAGACGGTGGGTTTGGCGATGAATATGAAGCGAGGGCCAGCCAACAAGAGCATACAGGTTGCAGTGGTGGGTAGTATATGGGGCTTTGGTGGCAAAACGGATGGCACTGTGATAGACTGCATGCAATTCGCTGAGTAGATTGTTGGAGGCTATTTTGTAATTGACATCGCCGAAGTCAATGATCGCCAAGATAGTCAGTTTTACGAGGGTATGTTTGGCAGCATGAGTGAAGGATACTTTGTTGCGAAATAGGAAGCCAAATCTAGATTTAATTTTGGATTGGACATGCTTAATGTTAGTCTGGAAGGAGAGTTTACAGTCTAGCCAGACATCTAGGTATTTGTAGTTGTCCACATATTCTATATCCGAACCGTCCAGAGTAGTGATGCTGGACGGGCGGGCAAGTGTGGTCAGCGATCGGTTGAAGAGCATGCATTTAGTTTTACTTGCATTTAATAACAGTTGGAGGCCACGGAATGAGAGTTGTATGGCATTGAAGCTCGTCTGGAGGTTAGTTAACAGTGTCCAAAGAAGGGCCAGAAGTATACAGAATGGTGTCGTCTGCTTAGAGGTGGATCAGAGAATCACCAGCAGCAAGAGCGACATCATTGATATATACAGAGAAAAGAGTCAGCCCGAGAATTGAACCCTGTGGCACCCCCATAGAGACTGCCAGAGGTCCGGACAACAGGCCCTCCGATTGGACACATTGAACTCTGTCTGAGAAGTAGTTGGTGAACCAGGCGAGGCAGTCATTTGAGAAACCAAGGCTGTTGAGTCTGCCAATAAGAATATGGTGATTGACAGTTGAAAGCCTTGGCCAGGTCGATGAATACAGCTGCACAGTATTGTCTCTTATCGATGGCGGTTAGGATATCGTTTAGGACCCTTGACCAGCTCGGAAACCACATTGCATAGCGGAGAAGGTACAGTGGGATTCGAAATGGTCGGTGATCTGTTTGTTAACTTGGCCTTCGAAGACCTTAGAAAGGCAGGGTAGGATAGATATAGGTCTATAGCAGTTTTGGTCTAGAGTGTCTCTTCCTTTGAAGAGGGGGATGACTGCGGCAGCTTTCCCATCTTTGGGGATCTCAGACGATACGAAAGAGGTTGAACAGGCTAGTAATAGGGGTTGCAACAATTTCGGCGCATAATTTTAGAAAGAGATGGTCGAGATTGTCTAGCCCAGCTGATTTGTAGGGGAAAATGCTTTTTGAAATACTCTATATTCTAAATTATCGTGGATTTATCGGTGGTAACAGTGTTTCCTAGCCTCAGTGCAGTGGGCAGCTGGGAGGAGGTGCTCTTATTCTCCATGGACTTTAGTGTCCGAGAACTTTTTGGAGTTTGTGCTACAGGATGCAAATTTCTGTTTGAAAAAGCTAGCCTTTGCTTTCCTAACTGCCTGTGTATATTGGTTCCTAACTTCCCTGAAGTTGCAATTTGGGGAGTTTCTCCCATTCTTCTCTGCAAACCCTCTCAAGCTCTGTCAGGTTGGATGGGGAGTATTTTCAGGTCTCTCCAGAGATGTTTGATTACGTTCAAGTCCAGGCTCTGGCTGGACAACTCAAGGACATTCAGAGACGTGTCCCAAAGCCACTCCTGCATTGTCTTGGCTGTGTGCTTAGGGTCGTTGTCCTGTTGGAAGGTCAACCTTTGCCCAGTTTTAGGTCCTGAGTGGTCTTTGGCAGGTTTTCATCAAGGATCTCTCTGTACTTTGGCCCGTTCATCTTTCCCTCGATCCTGCCTAGTCTCCCTGCCACAGCATGATGCTGCCACCACCGTGCTTCACTCTAGGGGTGCCAGGTTTTTTCCAGACGTGATGCTTGGCATTCAGGCCAAAGAGTTCAGTCTTGGTTTCATCAGACCAGAGAATCTTATTTCTCATGGTCTGAGTCCTTTAGGTGCCTTTTGGCAAACTCCAAGTGGCTGTCATGTTCCTTTTACTGAGGAGTGGCTTCCGTCTGGCCACTCTACCGTAAAGGCCTGATTGGTGGAGTGCTGCAGAGCTGTTTGTCCTTCTGGAAGGTTCTCCCATCTCCTCAGAGGAACTCTGGAGCTCTGTCAGAATGACCATCAGGTTCTTGGTCACCTCCCTGACCAAGGCCCTTCTCCCCCGATTGCTCAGTTTGTTCAGGCGGCCAGCTCTAGGAATAGTCTTGGTGGTTCCAAACTT